>NC_083575.1:3523053-3713053 GCF_027579695.1 Neoarius graeffei | reverse complement strand
ATTATTACAGTTTTGTGGAAAATAACATCAAAACAAAGGCATAAAAGCCATGGCAGGGATTGAAAGAGGAGGAAATAAAATGCTAACTTCGATCATAGCAACCATTCTGGAATTAATGAGAGAGAGAGAGAGAGAGAGAGAGAGAGAGAGAGAGTACATACAGACAGAACAGAGAGAGAGTGAGTGTGATGGACAGACTGAAACGAGGCAGATAGAAAAGAGAGACAAACAGAAAGGAGAGGGAGAGGAAGGAAAGAAGAAACAGGAAGAAAGAAGAGATGGAGAAAAGTGAGACAGAAAAAAGGCATAAAATAAACAGATGTGAGGGAGAAGAAGACAGACAGACAGAAAAGGGACAAGGAAAAGAGAGAGACAGACAGACAGATAGATAGCAAGAAGTGAAAGAGAGACAGCTCTGAATTGTTTTTTTTTTCCATGAACATGAGTTGCTGATTGGCTGATTCCTCAAGCTGCGCTGTGATTGGCTGACAGTCTCTCGACACCTGACAGTAACAGACAAAGTGGAGGTGAACGACTCCATGACAATTTATTTTATGCACAGGCAGTCACTATCTGATGGTTGTCATGGTAACATCTCAGGGCGTGGTGTCTTTCTCTCTTCCTGTTGCTTTTAATTAAAGCATTAAAACTTTTCTGGGTTTTTGTGATCGTCGCTCACCGGTGTGATGGAGAAACATAAACACACACTGAGACTGAACCGCTGTTTCTGCTCATTGCCATGGTAACATTCCAACACGGTCACACGATATCAGGAGCCGTGATCTCGAACCATAATGGCATCTGATATGAGAGAAACACACACACACACACAGAGTGCACACCTCCCAGCCAATCAGAAATGAGTATTTCCTCTGTACCCCGGGGGCCACCAGGTGTGAGTTGTTAACAGATGACGGTGATTAACGTTGTGTGTTAATTAAAATTTCGGGGCCCTGATGAGGATGTTCAGACAGATTCGAAGAATTTCTCTGAAAGGATTTATCTCAGTTTTAAAGAATGTAAGAATGTGAATAATGAGTTACACACACACACACACACACACACACACACACTTAAAATAGATGCATGAGCTCATGTGCAGTTACTGCCAGGCTTACAGAGAACACGCTGTAGACACACACGTACACACACACACACACACAGAGATCCATGGTGTGTGTGTAATGAACAACATTAAAGGTGTAAAGCTGCTTGTTTTTACTTCCAGTCGAGATAATGTCTACCACACACACACACACACACACACACACGCACACAGTGTAGCTGGCTTAAACGACTAGTTTTTGTTCTTTTGTTTTTGGAGGAGCTTCTGCTGTGTTTATTGACACTCATCGCTGTTAGAAAAGAAAAGGACATCCCTCATCTGAGAGAAAGAGAGACAGACAGACAGACAGACAGACAGACAGACAGACAGACAGACAATAAAAAGCAGAGACAGATCAAAGAGGCATTCATAAGACAGAGAGACAGCAACAGAATGGACAGAGAGACTAATAGAAAGAAGAAACACAGGGAAGAGAGACAAAAAAGAAAGAGTGAGACATATACAAAAAAGACAGTTTGGCAAATGGAAGGGAGAGAGAGACAAACAGGAGACAGAGACACAGAAAAGAGAGTGATGGAGAGACAGATGAGTGAGAGAGACAGAAATTGACAAAAAAGAGACAAAGAAGTTGGAAAGCAGACAAAGACACACATACAACAAACTGAAGAGAGACACAGTGGTACAGAGAGAGAGAGTTTGTTTGTTTGTTTGTTTGTTTGTTTGTTTGTTTGTTTGTTTGTTTGTTTGTTTGTCTCGTGTTTCCTGTGCAGTATGTAACACAGTGGCATTATTATGGGATGTAGGAGGTTAATAACATGTTAATAGAGCTGTTATAATAATGTAATAATGAGGTTTAGTATCACAGAGAGAAACAGAGAGAGGAAGACAGAAAGAGAGTGAGACAGCATGACAGAGAGACAGACAGAGAGAGAGCAAGAGAGAGACAGTGACAGAGAGAGAGACAGATCCAGAGAGAGAGAAGGAGAGGAAGTGTGAGAAAGAGACAGATTCAGAGAGACAGACGGGGAGAGAGACAGAGAGAGAGAGAGAGAGAGAGAGAGAGAGAGAGAGGTTTAGTTCTGTTCCATGTTACAGTGAGCTCGTCGCAGGCTGCTGCTGTGTGTGATGGAGGTTTGGCAGGTTGCACGTTGCTCGCAGGTGTTTCACATTTTTGCACTCAGTGTTTCATTTATGGCTCTCTCAGACCCCCCTCCCTCTCTCCCTCTCTCTCTCTCTGGTCTCGATTATGTAACAGCGCCCCCAAGCGGATGCCTTCACCCTGCAGTCAGGTCCAATCTTTGGTCTGTTTTTTAACCTGTTAAACTCGTTATTATTATTATTATTATTATTATTATTATTATTATTATTATTATTATATTAATGACGTGTTTTATTCGTTACTCAGTCACTCCAGTGAAGCTTGTGGGACTTTAAAGTGTTAATATTTGAATTGAAATCAACATAAATTTCATAAAATGTTTCTCACAGAGCTGAACGCTGAAGATCATCAGGAAAAATATTAATTATTCCAGTAAACATTTCAATAATGAGACGAATATTCTATCATGTCGACTCAATAAATTTTCTTCATTCATCCTGTCCTTTATTTTTTTTCCTGCTTGCTAATGAATTAGCACACCAGCTAGTTAACAGGTTAGCGAATTTCCAAAAGAATTTGACTCCAAAATTCGCCAAAAATATTTCTTCAGCGACGTTGCTCTTGTTCTGATTCGGTAAATTTCCTCAGACACTTTCAGGAGGGTTTTGTTTTCAGTGTCTGTGTATTGGCAGGGACACGTCGTCATCCTCAGTGTGAGAAATTCAGCGAACAGGACGAGGATCGACAAGGCAGCGCCGTCATCGCTACGTCTGTCTAAGTTCACTTTTTAAAGTGTGTGAGGAAGAGAAGAAAGGAGGCGAGGTGTGATAAGGGAGATGGAGTGAGACCGGAGTGAGACTGTGTTCTTGATCCAGAACAGACCCACACTGATCTGATCCGAGCTCTGTTCCAGCGCTTAGCAAGAAACGTGTCGGCTCTTAAAAGTGGCGCAGGTTTGCTGGGTGTTGGAACCCAGGTACAGAGAAACCAGACAACAGATGGAGGTGGGACGAATATCAACTCTTACACTGAACACCTTACACTTTTTTCTTACACAGAAAAAGAAAACGGCTTTTTTTGCCTCAATTTCATATCACACACTGATTTTAGTTCAAACTTTAGGAAGGTGGAAAATATTTGCCAAAGTTAATGAACAGAAAATACTTCAACATTTCCTCACATCCCACCTTTCACTCCTCAGTGTTTTCCACCATGTTATACATTACATTTCTTTTCATTTTCTCTCCTTTTTTTGTATTTTTCTTTCGTTTTCATCTGCTTTCTGGCTTTAAACATAAAAAAAATCAGAAATAAGAGACAGGAACTGTGAGGAACTCCAACCAGGAAGTGATGTCACAGAAGCAGAAAAGTATTCCGAGACATTTCAGAGGTGGATGGAGGAAAAGATGAGTTAAATGAGACCAGGAGGTGAAGCTGAGTTTAAAGTAGGAACGATTGTGGACCTGGAATGGAACCCTGAGGAACTTCATTGAGAAAGAGACGTGAGAAGAGCAGTCTGATATCAAACAAGGTGAAGATGAACATGAACAAGAGTGAAAGTGTGAGGAACCCCATCCAAGAAGAGATGTAGAAACCCAGAAGATTCGCTTGTCTGAGACATTTGAAAGGTGGACTGAAGGAAAGATGTGTCAGGAAGAGGTGAAAATGAGAGCATAGGGGACATGTGGAATGATCTGTGGACCGAGACTGGAACTCTGAGGAACTCCATTGAAGAAGTGATCTCAGAAAAGCAGTGTGATGTGTTCTGAGATGGAAGGAAAAATAAAGATGTGAAGTTTTAGTCCAGGGGTTCTGAAACTTTTTGGCCAAATGACTAAAAGGACATGATGAATTTTCTGCGACCCCAAACCTTGACCACTGGACTTTTTTTTTTTTAATTCCAGATGTATAATAAAGGACGAGTCAGTACCTCAGTCAGGACTGTCAGTAATATATGTATGCGGAATATAACTGACTAAAAACCAAATTAAAAAATGTGCATTCTTCAAATACTATGCATTCCTGTGTAGTTTATTGGAATAGATTTAAACTTGAGATGGCACGTCAGCACCAAAACATCTGTATCTGACCGGCTTCCAAGTTAAACTCCAGCGTGTTTGGCAATTTTATCCACAGCGATGTGAAACACATTGATGAGCGAGCTGTGTCTCTTAAAATGTTCCGCTGTCAGCACGATTATTGTCATGGGCTACACCGAAGACTCTGACGTCAAGCGACTCCACATGGGGTCACGACCCCAAATTTGGGAACCCGTGCGTCAGTATAAGGTGAAATCAAGAATGAAACGGTGAGGGACTCCATCCAGGAAGAGATAAATAAAAGCAAAGCAGTGTTCTGAGACATTCTAAAAAGAAGGATGGATGAAAAGACAGAAAAGTTAAGCGTGAGTCTGAACTGAAATCAAGTATATCATAGGAACAACAGCAGGCCGAAAATGGAGACCTGAGGAACTCCAGTACACCAGGAGGGAAGGAAAATACTTCACTACATGCTACATGATCAAATTGAACTTGTAGATAAGATGAAATCTGGATCAGAGAGTAGCTCCAGACGAAGCTAATAACTTTGACTTCGGTTTTATCACATTTGGTCGCACATCCATTAAGTGTGTCCAAGATGAGGTTTTGTCCTCGCATGGGGTTTGATCTGTGAGGATAGATCAGCCAAACATTGCAGCAAGCAACTGTTAGCAAACACTTTGTCAGCATTGCTTATTCCATGGGATTAGTGTGTTAAAAGTGCTAGCCAGCTGTTTTGATTATTAGCCAAGATGTGCAGGTCTCCGTGTCTTTTTGAGAGAATGAACGTCAAACACTTTGGACCCTTGTCTTTCTGGTCAAAACAACTGATTGGCTTGAAAGCATGTGAATTGTAGCACAGTCCTCATAACAGCCATAGCATTACGTCAAAGCTCGGTCTGACGATGACCCCGGTGGGATCCTCCCGGGATCGTCGGTACTAATCGAACCCTGCAGCTGTTAATCCATGATGTCACAGCTGTCGGGTCTGTGTGTGAAATCGAATCTGCACACGTCTTTCGAACGCTCTGACTTTTACGCCGTCCCGTCTCTCGGCGTCTAAAGACAATAAACAGCGTGTGAAATCTAACGATGCGTGCACACCATACATATTTGAGAGGATTAGGATGGAGAAAAACACGTCTCACTTCATGCCGTGACTTCAGACCTCAGGCAGTCTGACCTCAGGAAACACGGAGAGCGTGAAATCAAAATAATGTGAGGTTCAAAGGAAGTGTGAAGAGGAGAAATGTGGAAAGGGTTCATGAAGCAGGTGCGAGGGCCAAAATCAGTGATAACCATCAGATAAATAATGGCACACGGTTTCCAATCGTTCTACACCATTTTGTCCTCCACATCCCCAAACAATTACGGATTTAATTCGCCCTCGTCCATTTCCCCTCTACAGTTTCACCCTTGGTTTAATCCCATCACAACCTGAAGGAAGTTTCAATAAGTTATAACATCAAGAAGAGTTCACAAGACGACCGGAAGACTGCCATTAATTACCCACAAGGCACTGCTAGTGAGGGCAGGGGGTTTAGCGAGCAGAGTATTATTAAGGTATTATTATATTAATATTCTGTATAAACTGGCCGTGAAGTTGCTTTGTCTACATTATTATCTGCCTTATATTTATAAATTAGCAAAACAGCTGATTAGCAAAATGATGATTGATTAGCTGTGGGATTAGCATTGCTGCCTCACAGTTCCTTCACTTTGTCTGATTAGCAGGTTAGCGTATTAGCATTGTGATTTATCCAGAACCTTTACTTTTCCCTTTGTAGAGGAAAGCTGAAATTAGTAAATTACTGTAATCTATGAGTGAACAAGTGAAGAAGGGAGTACAGCAGTCAGCCAGCAAAATTATTGATATGATAATTTTCAAAACATTAAAGCATATACATATGGCCTCACTTTCGTTTATAAATGCCTTGAGACCTCAAGAATGGCACAGGAATAGTTTTAAGCATTAACAATAAATCTAATATAGTAATTTTTATGATTAAAGTGATTTATATACAACCCTGATTCCAAAAAAGTTGGGACAAAGTACAAATTGTAAATAAAAACGGAATGCAATAATTTACAAATCTCAAAAACTGATATTGTATTCACAATAGAACATAGACAACATATCAAATGTCAAAAGTGAGACATTTTGAAATTTCATGCCAAATATTGGCTCATTTGAAATTTCATGACAGCAACACATCTCAAAAAAGTTGGGACAGGGGCAATAAGAGGCTGGAAAAGTTAAAGGTACAAAAAAGGAACAGCTGGAGGACCAAATTGCAACTCATTAGGTCAATTGGCAATAGGTCATTAACATGACTGGGTATAAAAAGAGCATCTTGGAGTGGCAGCGGCTCTCAGAAGTAAAGATGGGAAGAGGATCACCAATCCCCCTAATTCTGCGCCGACAAATAGTGGAGCAATATCAGAAAGGAGTTCGACAGTGTAAAATTGCAAAGAGTTTGAACATATCATCATCTACAGTGCATAATATCATCAAAAGATTCAGAGAATCTGGAAGAATCTCTGTGCGTAAGGGTCAAGGCCGGAAAACCAGACTGGGTGCCCATGATCTTCGGGCCCTTAGACGGCACTGCATCACATACAGGCATGCTTCTGTATTGGAAATCACAAAATGGGCTCAGGAATATTTCCAGAGAACATTATCTGTGAACACAATTCACCGTGCCATCCGCCGTTGCCAGCTAAAACTCTATAGTTCAAAGAAGAAGCCGTATCTAAACATGATCCAGAAGCGCAGACGTCTTCTCTGGGCCAAGGCTCATTTAAAATGGACTGTGGCAAAGTGGAAAACTGTTCTGTGGTCAGACGAATCAAAATTTGAAGTTCTTTATGGAAATCAGGGACGCCGTGTCATTCGGACTAAAGAGGAGAAGGACGACCCAAGTTGTTATCGGCACTCAGTTCAGAAGCCTGCATCTCTGATGGTATGGGGTTGCATTAGTGCATGTGGCATGGGCAGCTTACACATCTGGAAAGACACCATCAATGCTGAAAGGTATATCCAGATTCTAGAGCAACATATGCTCCCATCCAGACGACGTCTCTTTGAGGGAAGACCTTGCATTTTCCAACATGACAATGCCAAACCACATACTGCATCAATTACAGCATCATGGCTGCATAGAAGAAGGGTCCAGGTACTGAACTGGCCAGCCTGCAGTCCAGATCTTTCACCCATAGAAAACATTTGGCGCATCATAAAACGGAAGATACGACAAAAAAGACCTAAGACAGTTGAGCAACTAGAATCCTACATTAGACAAGAATGGGTTAACATTCCTATCCCTAAACTTGAGCAACTTGTCTCCTCAGTACCCAGACGTTTACAGACTGTTGTAAAGAGAAAAGGGGATGTCTCACAGTGGTAAACATGGCCTTGTCCCAACTTTTTTGAGATGTGTTGTTGTCACGAAATTTAAAATCACCTAATTTTTCTCTTTAAATGATACATTTTCTCAGTTTAAACATTTGATATGTCATCTATGTTCTTTTATATGGAATTTTGAAACTTCCACATCATTGCATTCAGTTTTTATTTACAATTTGTACTTTGTCCCAACTATTTTGGAATCGGGGTTGTAGGTAGCGGTCTGAGTGAATGACCTTGGCGTCCGTAACGTCACAGCAGGAAGTCTATCGGTCTCATTGCCATTTCCGCTATACTAAAACACAGAGCTGACTGCAACTCCGATCCTCCATTTTGAGCTAATTTATCACCATGACACGTAGATGTGTTGCTGGCCGGTGCAGCAACATGACAGAAGGTGGATTTACTTTGCGTTCATGGCCCAAGAATGTTCAAACTGCAAAGATTTGGACGCGTTTTGTGGGAAGTTCACGGGCACATTGGGCGCCTACGAAGTGGTCTCTCCTCTGCTCTGCACATTTTACTGAAGACTCGTAGGAGACCTTTGATCTGTTGAGAAGCATTGGCTATAAGCCCATATTGAAAGAGGGTGCAGTATCAACAATTAAAGAAAAAGAAAACAAGAAAGGGAAAGTATTTATTTATTTATTTATTTATTTTAAAGTGAGTTCAGTTGCGCCAGTCCTCCTGGAGTGAGCCGAGGGTTGTTGCTAAAACCCAGGATGGGACGGGACATGACCTATCGCTCAGGCAGTGACCTCCCCACAGTTGTTGCTAAAACCAGTGACATCCCGTTCCGTCCCAGGTTTTAGTAATTGCCTGAGCCAAGCAGTAATGGCGGAGTACTCAGTATGGAGAATGAGTGGAGCAGCCATCTGATTTCTAAGCTGGATATCGCTGCCATCTCGCCCTTACATGGAAGAAGTGAATGAACGGAGAACTGAACGAACAACTGAAAGTCAGATTGTTTCAAAACAATCGGCCACAAGATCGGCCTTCAAGAAGCGAGAACACAGACAGGTAAGTTCTGACTCTCATTGGGATAAAAAACAACACGTTGTTTACCTGCATTTAGATTAATCCATGTAACTTGTATTGTGTGTTTAAGTTAGCGGTATAAGATTATTTAATTTGCTTCAGAATGTGATTGTCTCAGTTCATCTGGTTATTTAATGAGCCTTTTACGTTTTATCAGTGAAAATGCATGCATGTACATGTATGTTGCATAAGTTATAACAGCCATCCTGTTTTAATGAGAGTCAACCCACAATCAATGAAGTCAAATCAGTCTTAGTTGAGCAAGTCGATAACGCTATTTCTTACTTTCACCATAAATGTTTATTTATATGACTTTGGTCTATAGCTGTAAAAGGCCTCGGCCTTAAAACCGGTTCCCGCTGTGACGTCATGCACTCAGGGCTGGCTGGCTCAGCGGGGCAGCGCCAATCACAACTTTGCGGTCGATTTTAACTCTCAAAAATATATATTTTTTATTCCTATTTATGCAGCATACAAGAGTCAAGGATGGAGATACTATCCACTCAGAAATTTATTTTAAAATAAAGGTTCTGCGTGTCTGCTTTAGGTATAAATGTCTATCTCTCTGTCAGTATGTGTTTATATCGGTCTTGCAGAGTTTCTGTTCGCTGGTAAATCCCGATATTTAATGGTAAATATTTAACGGTAAAAACGATGTGACTGACAAATTCAGAATAATGCTGGACTCGGTGTCTGGAACAAAATATTCACTTAAAGGACAAACAAATTGCAAACAGGTCCAAGTTTTTATCAGCCGTGTCATAAAATAATAATTTTCATTAATTAATTTTACTTGATGATGTCGTTTTTGTATCACCCAAAATTTCAGTGTTTTCACACAGCAGTGATGGTGAACATCGAAGCAGAATCAGACACAGACACCAAACACTCCGAGTGAAACATCTGCTGCCTGTCTATCTATCTATCTATCTATCTATCTATCTATCTATCTATCTATCTATCTATCTATCTGTCTGTCTGTCTGTCTGTCTGTCTGTCTGTCTGTCCATCTGCCTGTCTATCTATCTATCTATCTATCTATCTATCTATCTATCTATCTATCTGTCTGTCTGTCTGTCTGTCTGTCTGTCTGTCTGTCTGTCTGTCCATATGCCTGTTTGTCTCACTATCTGTCTGACTGTCTGTCTTTCTATATGTCTATCTGTCTGCCTGTAAGACTGTCTATCTGCCTGTCTATCTCACTATCTGTCTATCTGTCTGCTTATCTATCTATCTATCTATCTATCTATCTATCTATCTATCTATCTATCTATCTATCTATCTGTCTGCTCATCTGTCTGTATACCTGTCCATCTGCCTGTCTATCTATCTATCTATCTATCTATCTATCTATCTATCTATCTGTCTGTCTGTCTGTCTGTCTGTCTGTCTGTCTGCTCATCTGTCTGTATACCTGTCCATCTGCCTGTCTGTCTCACTATCTGCCTATCTATGTCTGTCTGTCTGTTTAATTGTCTGTCTGTCTGTCTGTCTGTCTGTCTGTCTGTCTGTCTGTCCATGTGCCTGTTTGTCTCACTATCTGTCTGACTGTCTGTCTATCTATATGTCTATCTGCCTGTCTGTCTTGCTATCTATCTAACTGTCTGTCTGTTTAATTGTCTATCTGTCTGTCTGTCTATCTGTCTGCTCACTATCTGTCTGTCTGTCTGTCTGCTGATCTATCTATCTATCTATCTATCTATCTATCTATCTATCTATCTATCTATCTATCTATCTATCTATCTGTCTGTCTGTCTGTCTGTCTGTCTGTCTGTCTCTCAGTCGATCAATCTCACTGTCTCTCTATCTATTTATCTATCTGTCTTTCTGTTTTCCTTTCTATATGTAAAACATTGTACATGGAAGAAATGTAACTTATTGTGTTTTTTTAATTTTGTGTGTGTGTGTGTGTGTGTGTGCGTGCGTGCGTGTGTGTGTGTGTGTGTGTGTGTGTGTTGGTTGATGTTCAAGCAGGCGGGAAGCAAAAACAGTCGACAAGCCTCTGTTTGTTTTCTCCAAAAACAGAGAGAAGCAAAGAAAGCACACTCGAAATTTCAGTGCCGAGCTCCCGATGCTGTGTGTGTGTGTGTGTGTGTGTGTGTGTGTGTGTGTGTGAGAGAGAGAGAGAGAGAGAGAGAGAGAGAGTGCTCCCGATGCCCCTGTGTGTGAGTCCAGTTTGTTTTTTATCAGACCTGATCGAGGGTGTATTCATTTCTCTCGTTGTTTTACTCACTGGGGATTTTTCTCTCTGCCAAAATATCGTCCACTGAGAAAAACTTCTGCATAAACACACACACACACACACACACACACACATACACACACACACACACACACAGGATTCAGGAGTCATCCAGTGTAACTGAGTGTTTGCTCACAGGTCGTGTCGTTTTTACACTTTTATATTAATGCTGTCTGTCATCGGCAGCCATGTTGATTCTGTCCATCATGTCCAACAAGCCCCTCCCCTTTCCCATACTGTGATGCACGATGGCACAGTTCAGTCCACGATGCAGGAATCCTCACAGAGTGAACATAAAAGTGCCTCAGTGAATGATTTGGGTTGCAGCTCAAGTCTCCTGTTGCAGCATTAGGGACATTTGGGACTTAATATAGTGCGTGGCGGTACAGCGTGGGCATTAACGTCCATGTTAACACAGTTTACAAGGCAATAAGTTCCCCCAGGAGGCAGCGCTGACCCTGAACACATCCTGAATCCATTACGGCACCCAAATAAAGACTAGTGAGTGCACATGAGAGAGAAAAATCACCTTTGTCCAGCTCCGTACAACACAGTTATATTACATTATAGTTGTTGTTGTTGTTGTTAGTGATATTATGTGCAGTATGATTGTTCCCACCTTGTTTAACTCAGTTTTTCAAATTAATATGACATTATGCTGTATTTAACTCTTTAAATTCACTAAAAAAATCCCTGGGTACGAGGAGAACAATTGAGAATGTATTTATTTCCATCAGTATTGTTTATTAGAGATGTCAGATTTATTATTTTAATTATAAATGTTGGAATTTACTTACTGTAACATCAACATGTTTAATATCTTCCTGATGACTGATTCACTGATGCAGGAATGTTTCATGATTGCGAGGAAGAAAGCTGATTTGAGAGTTGCACGGTTTATTTTCAAAGTAAAAACTTTTCTTTGTTTTTTTCCCCGGTAAATAAGTTTTAAAATTTATCCCGTAGATTTTTCTCGTTCTGCTTTTTTTTGAAACAATCTTTTTTTTTCTAATGACACCAATGTTTAGCTCTGAACTCTGTTTACTTTTCTAAGACATAAAAACAGGGGGCGGAGTGTAGGACTCTTTGGGGGCGTGTCTGTAACATGACTGATGCAGAGCGATGTTTTTGCGTATTTTGTGATAAAATTGAAAAAAAATTGAGAAAAATGACATACGAAGGGGGAAAAGAGGAGGGGGCAAATACTTTTGCACCCACACCTCCATCTGCAGTTTGAAGTTGAATATTAAAAGAAAGAAAGAAAGAAAGAAAGAAAGAAAGAAAGCATTTATTTGTCACATATATAATACAAAATTCTTTCCTTTGCGTATCCCAGCTTATGATCGTCATGTCCATGTGGAACGCTGTTACTGCTTTAAGAGGTCGTGATGGATTGCGCTGGTCTCTAAGCAATGGTTGGTCATAGTAACAGCACCGGTTGCTAAGCAGTGATTGGTGAATTGGCCAAACGCAGCCCTGCAGCACCTGACAGCAAGACGCTAAATGACGCGTTGACATTTTGTAAATGGTGTATATATCAGGATCGAAGAATGAACCACCACAGGCTGAGATTCAGACCTCAGTGACGGATGCTTTTCCTGACGAGGTGGAGGAACTCGAGGCGTAATGGAAGATTTCATCTCAGCGCGAGCCACAGGAGGCCGGGAAACACAAACACGACTCCGATCGGTTTGTTCATGACATAATCCAGCTCCTAAAAACAAACAGCGGCTGCTGCAGGGTGAATTTCTTTTTATTTTTATTTGGTGTATCTGGTTACCTGGATGCTCCGTCGATGACAAAGCTGAAAGGTGTAATTTTCTCAGCCGCAGTAATAAGCAACACGAGATTGAGGTTAAGCAGAGCCATGAAGGGGCACACAACGGGTTTGTTCACTCACAATAACACCATAACCATGAGCTTAATGATGCTAACACAGTTTCCTCTTCATCGTCAAAATATCTCAGGATGGTATGTACATCACGTTCACTCCTTTCTTTCTCTCTCTGATTATTAGCTCAAACACGACCTCAGCGTCAGCGTGCGCTGATTTTTGAAGCAGGCCCGTGATACGCGATCCTTTCGTAAATATTTTCAAGGCGGGTTGCATCAGGAGGATTTCTGCCGAGATGTTTTGACAGCCTGGAAATGGAGTTTCAAGATTGCAACAGACGCAAAGATGTCAAGATGTGAACTCGTTTAACCCTCCCGTCATGTTCCCGACTTAGCAATGTTCCGTCCCCTCGACTCCAGGCAACTCTTCCCTGATTTTATAGCAGTTCAGGCAGCACTCGGGAGAAACGGCTAAAACCGTGAGGAACACAGAGCTTCATGTTCAACAGGATGTACGTTTAAACCGTTTGAACCAGCTCATGTTTTAATCAAGAGAGAGTGAAGCAGATGTGAACTTTCGTGTTGAATGAAATCAGTTTTCACCATTTCGACTCAGGCTCAGTGAGCGTGCAAAGTTTAAAAAATTAAGGACGGATCTCAAACTCGCCAACAAAAATTATACAATTATGTTTTTCTCATATCTTCATTTTGATGATGTTTCAGATCAGTCAGAGATGGACACCAGTGGTCCTTCATCCACCATCATCCATCATCCTTCAGAGAGACAAACCGGGCTGGAGCCCCACAGGGCCAGAAAACCACAAGGAGAGAGAGAGAGAGACAGCAAGAGAGAGAGAGAGAGAGAGAGAGAGAGAGACAGCGAGAGAGAGAGAGAGAGAGAGAGAGAGAGTGAAGAGAGAGAAAGGAGGAGAGAGAGAGAGACTGAGAGAGAGAGAGGAGAGAGAGCAAGAGAGGAAAGAGAGAGCAAGAGAGGAGAGAGGGAGAGAGGAAAGAGAGCGAGAGAGAGACTGAGAGAGAGAGTGGGAGAAAGAGAGAGAGCAAGAGAGGAGAGAGAGAGAGAGAGGAGAGAGAGCAAGAAAGAGCAAGAGAGAGAGAGACTGAGAGAGAGGAGAGAGAGGAAAGAGAGAGCAAGAGAGGGGAGAGAGAGTGGGAGAAAGAGAGAGAACAAGAGAGAGAGAGGGGAGAGAGAGTGGGAGAAAGAGAGAGAGAGCAAGAGAGGAGAGAGAGCGCAAGAGAGGGGAGAGAGAAAGAGAGAGAGCGAGAGCGTGAGAGAAGAGAGAGAGCAAGAGAGAGAGCTTGAGAGAGAGAGGAGAGAGAGAGAGCAAGAGAGGAGAGAGAGCGCAAGAGAGGGGAGAGAGAGAGAGAGAGAGCGTGAGAGAAGAGAGAGAGCAAGAGAGAGAGAGGAGAGAGAGAGAGGAGAGAGAGCGAGAGAGTGAGAGGAGAGAGAGAGGGAGAGAGAGCAAGAGAGGAGAGAGAGAGAAAGAGATTTTGATTTTTAAAATCATACTTTATTCAGTTTTACAAAACTAGAGTAGGGCAATCAATTATTCCTTTCCATCAAAGAAGTAGAGATTAAAAAAGAATATATAAAAATTAAAATAAATTATAAAATATGGCTAAAATGCAATTCATTTTCAATTACAGTGCAGCAGGCCCGTTTCAAGCTATTTGGGGGCCCTAGGCAAAGGGGGATCTGGGGCCCATAATTATCCCCCCCTCGACGAAAGGCCTTATGGCCGCCTACCCACTGAAGACTTAATAAATAAACATCACACATATTGTAATCATTCTTACGATTTTTACTTAATAAATGAACTCTTTAGATTATTATAAATAATTATCAAACCCAATTAAACACAAGAATAGACAAAATATACAAACACACATATATATATATATATATATATATATATATATATATATATATATATATATATATATATATATAAATCAAAATCAAATATGAAAATAAGACAAAGTAATATAAAATGTGCAAATAACACAACACTAAATATTTACAGTATATACACAAGTAGAAATAACTTCAAATGGTGATTAAATGATTACAAACATGAATAAGAATCTTAATAAGAACCAGCACACAGAAAAGTGCAAAAGGTATAGAAAAACACATAAAAATTTAAGAATACACAACTAGAATCACGTGCAAAATGTCTAAAACTGCTGCTTGTGGGCTTTGGCTTCAGCAAAGGCTTCAGCAAACAATACCCTCCATGTCCAAAGACCTGCGGACATCACATTCAATTGACATCAGTGCCAGTCCGGAGAGCCTCTCTTGGCCCATTATGTAAAAAAGAGCTTTCTTGTGAGCCATCCCCTGTCCTACTCCATTCATGCTCACAACACACTAGCTACTTCTGATGAAAGCCATGCAGCTCGCTGAAACTAACTCTGACTATGACATTTTGATAAACACAATAAGTTAATCTGGGAGAAGTTGACAGTCTTTCACCTATTTGTGTGGCACATATTAGAATTTTTAGCCAGACCTTGCAAGTTTGTAAGCCTGTTGTGCATGACAACGTTTACATCACTGTTATAAACACTGTCTACAAGATAACTACCATTAACGTAAGCTAGCTACCAAATTTGCTTGTCGACCCGCTTGGTATTAATGAGTGTGTACATTCTCACTTACCAGTGTCTTGTTTTTTTCTGTCTTCCTCTTCCCTTTTCTTCTTTCTCTTCTGGCTCCCTGAGGGGTAATTTCACTTCATATTTGATTTTGGGTTTTTTTTTTTTTGCCGCGGAGCTCTGCAACCACTTTACTGGACAGAGATGGGCATTGAGGGGTTGACAACAGACTGTCATTGCACTTTTCGGCCAAAGCATGTAGGGAGGCGCTGTTGTGCATTAGGGGGCCCCCCTTGGAGCTAGGGTATTTCAACAAGTGTCATTAGGCGCTGCGATGCCGGGCTCAAAAAGTTGTCATTGCTATTGAATACATAACCAGTCGCTCGGCAGCAGGGGGCCTTCGAGGGCTGGGGCCCTAGGCAATTGCCAAGTCTGCCTACCTTGTTGCAACGGGTCTGCAGTGCAGATCGCTTCTTTGACACACCACACATCCTTAAATGTTTCAAGATTTTGCATTAGCTCATAAAACCTGAAATCAACCAAAACTCTGGCTTTAACCAGGGCAGGAAACAGAACAACGACATTAGTCCCTGGTTGGTGCTCGACCTTATTCCTCCTAGTAATGTAAATAGCCATCTTGGCTTGACCCAGGACGAAATTCCAAATTTTACATACATTTTGTCTTTTCTTAACATATTTAAAACCAAGGACAAACGTCTCAGTGGAGAACGCTTTACTAAATGCACCAAATACATCTTTCAGCATGCAAAACAAGGGTTCTAACCTTAAACAAAATGTAAAAGCATGAAAAACAGTTTCCCTTTGGTAGCAGAAAGGACATTCCTGACTTACATTTCTGTTTATCACTGAAACAAAAGCATTGACAGAGACTGCTCCATGAAGAATTCTCCACTGTAAATCACCCACTCTCTTAGCCAATGGTGGTTTATAAAGTGCTCTCCATTCCGGCCTCACCCCACTATTCAGTTTGAGAGCAGCACTCCATGGTGTGTCAGCCCTGCTCTCCAAACTTTTCTTATTAAAAGTTTTGACACAAGCATGATACAGCTGTTTCCCCATAGCCATATTTAGCAGCATAGTGTTTGGGTTCCTAGATAGAAGTGGACCTGTATACCCGTCCAAATTGGGCCAGATTACCAGCCCAGGAAAAAGGTCCTGCTCGTTAGGACAACACACCCCTGCACAATAGCTCACAAGCAGTTCAATCTCATCTGTGGTGCAGGCAGCACGCCATTTTTCCAGGAGCTGCGATGCCACCCGAAGCGACCTCAGCCCCAAGGAATCAGCAAGCCCCCTCTTATTCCCAAAATATGGCCCCGTCAAGTCCACTACATCTTTCAAAGTGACAATCTTGGCGCCACACAGCATCTTCTGTAGCGACGGGAAATTGGCCAAGGAGACATCCAGACAAGCACCTCCAGCCACAGGCTTTTGCAAGAGCCAATGCAAGGAGGTTGCAGGGCCAAACCTTCTGACATTAAACAAGGCCCAGACTTTCAAACAACTGCAATAAAATGGTGGCAACTTTGAAAACAACATTTCATCTGATTTCATCAAAAACAAGGATTTGTCTAACCCCAAACTCCCACCCATTTTCAATATTGTGCAGCTCAAACCCCTCCATGCAACATCTGTAGGCCCTGTCAAGAGCCTTTTTACAAACTGCAGTCTAAAAGCTGCAGTCCTACTATGTAAGTGTATGAGGCCCCGCCCCCTCCCTCATCTTTTGGCAAAAACAAAACAGACTGATGTACCCAATGCAGCCCATCCCAAAATAAATTTCCAATAACAGACTGAATCTTTTGTAGCAGGTCAGGTGGAGGGTCTACACAGGCTAGTCTATGCCAGAAGGATGAAACTACCAGATTGTTAATAATGAGTACACGCCCCCTATAAGACATTTTTGACAAAAGCCACTTCCACTTTTCAAGCCTTCCCTTAACACTTTCAACTGCCCCCTCCCAATTTCTCCCCATAACTTCATCATTCCCCAGAAAAACACCCAATACTTGAACCCATCTTTCCTCCAGCTTAAATTATCTGGGAGACTTGGCACCATAGACATATAAACATAGACGCCGCCTTCTGCGTAGAATCATACGTCATCCTCGCCGCCATATTGGATGTGGCAAAGTGGAGATTCTTCAACCGTCTCTGGTATAGCGTCTAGACAGTAGTCAAGAATAAAGATGCCTCATTCATGTGCTGCGTTTAACTGCGTTTACCAACAGGTTTACCGTCCAAACGAGATCACATGGGATTACCTTTCACAGGTGAGACTGGAAAAATACTTTTCATTGTATTTGGTCATTATAATGTAATTTTACAAACAGATTTTTCTGACTTTGTGGCTAATATGAAGTCTCGCACATAATAGCCGCTCGGTGAAACCTGTCTCCAAACAATGAAGTATTTCCTTCGTAACTACGCTGATTGTTGTTAGTTGCTTAGCTAACTTTTCACATACTATGTAGGTTTCCCAAAAATAAAGACATGAAAAAGCAGTGGGAGACAGCTGTGCGACGGGAAGGGTTTTCTGCTACTCCATCATCCATGCTCTGCAGTGAACACTTCAGAACGGAGGATTTTGACAGAACAGGTCAGACAGTCAGGATCAGAGAGGGAGCTGTTCCTTCAGTCTTCAGTTTCCAAGCTCATCTCCACCAGGTAGGTGTATAGACCCTTTTCAGTCACGTGACCTTCGTAAACGCGACCGCCATTTTGGACATGTAGTGGACTTCGGCTCAAATCGGTTTGAATGCGAGGAAGGTGACAAACATAAAAGAAAAAGGAGCGAGATGCAGAAAACTGTATTTACTAGTTTACTGTAATTATGATCTGGCAGCTATTTACACCGGATCCAGTGTAAATAGCTGCCGGAGCCAACGTCCGAGGTTCCGGAGCACGCGCGCCGGCTCAGGCCGGAGCCGCGAGCGAGAGCGCCGGCTCCGGCCGGGCCGCGAGCGAGCACGCTCCGGAACCTCGGACGTTGGCTCCAGCAACTATTTACACTGGATCCGGTGTAAATAGCTGCCAGATCATAATTACAGTAAACTAGAATGGAATGTTAACAGCAATGTAATGCCTTTTCTGGCTAATTTTATTCGTCTTACCTCCAACAAAGTGGTCACTACACAAGCGTTGGTATGCTGCTATCCATCTTCTCCGTCGGTCAGCATCTACCAGGATCCAATAAAATGATAACCCTTGCCTTGTTTGTTGATGGTTACTACATCCAGGTGCACAACAATATAGTGGCATGATGGAAGTCTTGGTGAAAATAAACACTTTCTTTGCTGCCGTTCCTCAATGTTGGCTGTGGTAAACTACTGGTAGTACACGTCCAAAATGGCGGCCGCGTTTGTCGTGACGTCACGTGAAAAGGGTCCATAGTTATAATCATAATCATAGTTATAGTGAGAATTAGATAATACAGTGCCACACTATTTCATTTCATTTCATTATCTCTAGCTGCTTTATCCTGTTCTACAGGGTCGCAGGCAAGCTGGAGCCTATCCCAGCTGACTACGGGCGAAAGGCGGGGTACACCCTGGACAAGTCGCCAGGTCATCACAGGGCTGACACATAGACACAGACAACCATTCACACTCACATTCACACCTACGCTCAATTTAGAGTCACCAGTTAACCTAACCTGCATGTCTTTGGACTGTGGGGGAAACCGGAGCACCCAGAGGAAACCCACGCAGACATGGGGAGAACATGCAAACTCCACACAGAAAGGCCCTCGCCGGCCACGGGGCTCGAACCCGGACCTTCTTGCTGTGAGGCGACAGCGCTAACCACTACACCACCATGCCGCCAGTGCCACACTATGATGAACGTTTTTGAACGTATGATGAATGTTTTTAACCTTTCTGAATGTGAAGGAATCAGTGATGTATTTTGTTTTGGTATGGCGTTAGAACCTGGCCGAACTCAGTTTGGCGGTCATTCAGCTCACTTTATTCAGCGAGAGCAGGTCTGTGTGGTGACTCAATAAATAAAACAGTAAATTTTTATTTTCGTTCACTATTTCCAGTTTTTCCACTATTTCCATCATTTATCATATTCAGTCTTGTCGGTTGGTTATTGTGGCCTCAGGTTTTGGTAGCTTGCTACGGTATGCTGACTGATTAGCTTACCTGAGCTACCTATCATGGATCTGTCGCTAGTTTGCAGTGTACAGGGTATTTCGCACACTATTTATAACCATCACATTAAAAGTTATATGTGTTGTTTTGATGCCTGTTTGTTTCCCAAATATATACGTGTGTGTCTTAATGGGTGAATAAAAGACATCGAGTTAAATATTATTGTAGAAAGGGGCTTTATGAAGTTCAGTCCATTTACTTGCATTGGTTTACGGGGAAGATTTGCCACATCCAATATGGCGGACACTCTGACGTATCCCAGCAACGGGGCCACCAGTTCAATGCGGTGTCTATGTTTATATGTCTATGCTTGGCACCCCCTCCACCCATTGACCCAGCAATAGAGCCTCACTTTTTGACCAATTAACCTTGGCTGATGAGAGTAACTCAAACTCCTTAAGGATGTCCACCACCATCTCTATATCCCTTTCCCCACTAATCAGTAAAACTATATCATCAGCATAGGCTGACACATGAAGAGGTACCACACACCCAGGCACAGACACACCCCTTAAAGTTATTCTTAATCTCTGCAAAAGAGGCTCTATTGCTAAAGAGTATAACATACCAGACAGGGGGCAGCCTTGCCTCACACCTCTGCCAACCTTAAAGGGAGCACTTAAACCACCATTGACTTTGAGAATACTCTCCACATCACTGTAAAGAACCCTGACCTTCTGAACGAAGCCTTCAATGAATCCAAGGCATATAAGGTGTCCCACAGATAATTATGCTCCACCCTATCAAAAGCTTTCTCTTGGTCTAATGAGACCAACCCCACATCAAGCCCCAACATTTTTGTCATGTCTATAACATCACGGACTAAAGAGACATTATCAAAAATGGATCTACTGGGAATACAGTACATTTGGTCCGGATGGATGACCTGGTCTATCACCCTACATAGTCTGTTGGCCAATGCTTTGGATAATAATTTATAGTCACTACACAGAAGCGACACGGGTCTCCAGCACTTTATATCAGTGAGATCACCCTTCTTAGGTAGAAGCTTGAGGAATGCCCTATGACAGCTCACCGTCAGGAGTCCTCCAGCAAGACTGTCGTTGAGCACTGCAAGCAAATCCTCCCCCACCACAGACCAAAAAGACTTATAAAAGTCTATAGGGATTCCATCCAGGCCAGGGGCCTTGCCACATTCCATACCCTGAAGGGCCCTCTCCAATTCCTCCAACGTCAGAGCTGAATCAAGTTCGGCCAAGGACTCCGCTGAAACCTGAGGCAATCCCTCCATGAATGCACTGTCAGCCTGTTCACCACTTAGTTCACTCCTGTATAGATCTTCATAAAACCGTGCAGCTCTACTTCAAATATAATGCACACTGGTCAAAAGGGTTCCAGACTCAGATTTCAAAGAATGAATACATTTTCTCTGGTCATTTTTCTTCTCCAAGCTAAAGAAAAATTTTGAAGGTACATCCATCTGATCTACACACTGAAAACGTGAACGGACCAACGCCCCTTGTGCATTAAGACCTAACAGCTCAGCTAAGGCGCTCTTCTTGGTTGCCAAATTGTCAATGTCATCATGATCCCCAGTAGAGTAAGCCAAATTTTGAATTTCTACTAACTCTACTTCTAGAATTTCAATTGACCGAGTTCTGTCACCTGTGATGTTTCGAGCATACTGTTTACACAATTGTTGGATTTGCACTTTGCCAAAGTCCCACCACTGTTGTAAAGAAATAAAAGATGCCTTGCATTCACAAAACTCATCCCAAAAGGCTTTGAAAACATCCCTAAAATCCTTATCATGAGTTAAAGTAGTGTTAAAATGCCAATAAGCACTCTTTGGCTTCACTGAGTTCAAGAAAACACTGCACACAACCAAACTATAATCTGAAAAACTTACAGGAGTAATATCACAATTCTTAAACATATTAAGATGATGTTTAAAACAGTAAAACTTGTCAAGCCTTGCTAAGGAAATCATATTACTATGGACACGAGTCCAAGTATATTGTCTTTGCCCCTTGTGAAAATTTCTCCATACATCATTTAGATCATGTGTCTGCATACACTGGCTAAGTCTTCTGCGTGAACGCATATGTGGCTCAACATGATTTCTGTCAATGTCTTGCTCTGTGCAATTAAAATCCCCCCCAATAAACAGATATTCATCACCATTGCATCCAGAAATAACAGTAGACAATGTTTCTAAAAAAGCCACTCTTTCTGCTGCAGTGGTTGGGGCATACACACAAACAAAAACATCATTTTCAAAACAAGCTCTAACCTTTAGTAATCTTCCCTCTATAACTTCCACCACTTCATAAGTGTTAGGACTGGGGACTGTTTTGGCCTCTAGAGGCCGCTGTTATTGCTTTATCTTGTCATGTTTGTTTTGGCCTCTAGAGGCCGCCACTGTTTTCTGTGTTTTGTGTTTGTTTTGACAGCCTTTGTTTTCATGTGCTTTTGCCTCACCTGGGGCCTCATGTACAAAGACCTGCGTGGATTTCCCACTAAATATGTGCGCACGTCAAAATCGGGAAATTTGCGTACGACCAAAAAAATCCGGATGTATCAATCAGTGCGTACGAAGGTTTCCACGCACTCTCCTGTTGTACATCCCAATCAACGTGGAATTCGGCGCACATGCACGAGCCCCGTTCCCCGCCCCGTCTCCTCCCTCAATTATTCCACACTGAAAATGTTAATTAGTATAAATAGACCTGCAGTAAGGCCCACGTTAGGTAAAAGACATGGCAACTTTTACTAACGCGTTAATGTTAATTAAATGTTAGAAATCTCGCGTTAATCAAATTAACATTTAACATTTATTATTAACATTTAACATTAACATTTATTCGCATTAATCCCTGCCTTTAGCACAGTGTAATAGAATTCACATACATCACTTAATTGTTCTGTCACCTTCAATTAAAGTGATGTTCAAAGTGTATGCTATGAGACATGCAACGGTCACTGATTGTATGCCACTGAATGTGAATGTAGCCTATACCAAGATAACGGTATGATTCGCATCGTCCGCAGTGCCTGCGCCACAATGAGTGTCTATTTGAGTTACATGGGTTTTGAAAACAAAAAAACACCTTTAGTGCTCTAATGTGTACATTTTTTCGGGGACACCCTGAATTTGAGGAAATGTCTTCCTCTCTTAGTAGGCCCAATATTCCTAGCCACATGTAACCAGAAATAAAACATGTGCACATATTTTCCACAATAGGATTTTAATGACAAATGTATTCTAGCAGGGTGCCAGGGAACAACAGGAGGCCCCCAGTCCATCCCACCCGAGCAGGAAGAGGACCCCCAGCCGAGCGGATCCAGCGTCACTGTCACCTGCCCCCCTTCTCCACCACCTGCCCCTGTCGCCGGGTCCACAGGCCGGGTGCTGACGCGCACGGTCCTTGAGTCGCAGGGGGAAATTTTAAAGGGGATAGAGGCGATTAACGACAACCTTGAGGGAATCCGCGAGGAATTGAAGGAACTGAATAACACATTAAAAGAATATCTTAAAAAATGAATGGTGTCCCGTGTCCCGTCTGTCCTTACCTTTTCACATTGTGGCTGTTAAGCGCTGCCGGGTTTGTATGCCATGTCGCTGTGGCACCTCGTTGTGAGGCCCAGGGTCTGGGTCCTCCGGCAGGTCTCGCTCCATTATTGGCATGTCGTGCCGCTGCGCCACATTGTGTAACACGCCACACACCGCGGTTGTGTCTGATTTGTACGCACTTGGAAATCGTTTCATATATTGATCTTGGTAATTATGTGATAAGGCTACCCCACGCAGCATCAACTAATAATATTTCAGTCTGACACCTCGCGGCAAATGCGCGAGGAAGATCTATTAAGCTAGCTGCAATGCATGGCCCTGCATGTGCATTCTTTAATTTAATTAATTAACCAATAGTCAATGGGAATAATATCGAAATGATATTGCTGGGGTTTCTCATTTCCCGTAATTACAATATGGAAGGGATGGTTGATGGATCTGTTGGCATTTACCCAACAGTCTCGCATTATGTGTCTCGACAATGTCGTATGACTGACATACATTTCAATTCACGCATCCTGATGTTCCGATGCATTTTTGGATGCCTCTTATCGCCATGTCATGACTCTTGACCGAGTAGGCCTAAATGTAGTTGCGTTGCTCTGCCTCTAAGTGTCACCAAGTACCAAGATACACCAGAAATGTGTGTACGCCAGCCATGAGGTTTGCGTAGAGTACCGCACTTTTCCATGCCAAGTCAATCTTTGTACATACGAATGTTTGCGCAGAAAGTGACGTACGTAGCTTTTTTTGTGCGTACGCAAGCTTTGTACATGAGGCCCCTGTTCCTTATTTCCTGCCCCGCCTAGTTCTAATTGCCCTGTGTATAAATACTTCCTCAGTTTGGTCCCTAGTCATGGAGTCTTTGTGCTGTTATCACCTGAGATCTCTGTTCCAAGTTCCTTGCCTTTGTCTTTGTGGTCTTTTGTACTTTGTTTTCTTGTGGACATTTTGGACTTTGTGTTTACCATTTTGGGATCTGCTGAGTGTTTGGATTTTTGCCTTTTCTTTTCTTATCTTTGGCTTTTTGTTTTGACTTTGAACTTTTGGATTTTTTTAATTTTTCTCGTATATCTTCTGAGCGTTTGGATTATACTTTTGTTTTTGCCTGGGATTTTGTATATTGTAAATAAACTGTTTTTTCTACTCTACTTTCGCCTCACTCCTCTGCACTTGAGTCATTCCCCTGGTGGCCTAGTGGGGGCTTGCTGGATCACTACACCAGCGACCCGGGTTCGATCCCCAGCAAAACCCTAACAGAAAGACTCCATCATGACCGACTCAGCAGAGGCTTCTTCAACTGTCTACCTGGCTAACCTTCAGGGAATGATGCCCGCGTTAACACGCCTCGGATCTACCATGGACACTCAGGGATGGACTCTTGCAAGCCAACGTGAGACCCTTGCTCACCACGAGATACTGCTTCAGCAAATTGGGAAAGCCCTGGCACAGCTGACCCCTCTGTCCCCATCTCGTCCTCCTGCTCCACCATCTGCTCCCGCTCCAGTGCCTCCTGCCACGCTGCCCTCTTCACCTCGTGAGCCCTGCCTTCCTGCACCACAGAGGTATGACGGTGAGTGCCAGGAGTTCCTTACCCAGTGCCAACTCACCTTTGAGCTCCAGCCTACCACCTACACTACGGATCGCCGCAAGATTGCCTTTGTGATAACCTTGTTAGCTGGTAAGGCACGAGCTTGGGCAACAGCTATCTGGCAGAGACAGGGATCCGAGTGTTCTGATTTCAAGCTGTTTATGGAGGAGATGCTTCGTGTCTTCGATCAGGCAGACACCAGTAAGGATGCAGCCAGGAAGCTCATGTCCGTCTGGCAAGGAGGAAGCATTGCAGACTACGCCATCTTGTTCCAGATGCTCGCAGCAGTCAGCGGATGGAACGAGGCTGCCCTGGTTTCAGCCTTCCACCATGGTTTGTCTGACTAGAGGTCTGCGCGGGTCAGATTTTTCAGTCCCGCCCGCGCCCGCATTGTGCAGTCCCACTCCCACCCGTGCCTGCAAAGAATTATGATTTTCAGTCCCGCTCCCCCCCGCGCCTGCCATATTTTGTCCCGCTCCCGC
Source organism: Neoarius graeffei (assembly GCF_027579695.1). NCBI lineage: Eukaryota > Metazoa > Chordata > Actinopteri > Siluriformes > Ariidae > Neoarius > Neoarius graeffei. The sequence goes on along the minus strand of NC_083575.1, from coordinate 3,687,931 downwards.
CCACAAATCCCGCATGATGTAGACGTTCGCGTTATTTCTCAGGAAAGTTCTTGTCTTGACACAGCGTGATGGTGCCCCGCCCCCTACTTTGAGTGGATTTGAGCATAAATATCTACAGCTCATGTTCACATTTGTTGTTATTTACCTTGTTTCTGAATTCAGCATGTAGTGTCTCTAATAATAATAATTAGTGCTGTCAAGCGATTAAAATATTTAATAGCAAATCACACATTTTTGTCACATGAGAAACCATTGTAATTCTCTGATCAGCATAAAAAAGTGAATGGGCTTGCTTTGTACCAATGTTTTTTTTTTTTTTAATTGCAAAGCAGAGCTAGCAAGAGAACCATGAGTGAACAACTCTAATCAGAGAGACAGGTTACACAGTGACGGTAGGCTTGACTCAATGCTATCCCAGAAATCCTTCCTGTAATATGCAAATTTGGCCGCCTCTGATTGGACAGCCAAATTTGCATATTACAGGAAGGATTTCTGGGATAGCATTGAGTCAAGCCTACCGTCACTGTGTAACCTGTCTCTCTGATTAGAGTTGTAGACTAACTCAAGCAGTAAATCACTTCACTTATGGTTCTCTTGCTAGCTGGGTGTGAACGGCGAGTCATTTGAGTGATCAAAGGATTTCCCGTTAGGGTGATCAATGGCAAATTTAAGATGTCATTCCTCACTCAATCTGGCAATCTGACTCTCTCTACAAATTTAGGCATCTTAAAATGTTTTTATTAATGCCAAATAAAATATCCAGTGCAAATTATATATGATAGACATAAATTAATAATTTATAAATTTTATTTCAAACACGTTTTTAGTTAGTGGGACTGCAGCTTATCACCGCTCCCGCCCGCGCCGCATATGTGCACTCCTGCCCACGCTCGCATATGTGCATTTCCGGTCCCGCCCGCACCCGCAACGAGCTTTCAAAATTTGTCCCGCGCCGCACTACTTTGCAGCGGGTCCCGTGAGTCCCACGGGACTCCCGCGGGAGTGCAGGGCTCTATGTCTGACCCCATCAAAGACGGCCTCTATCGGATGCCCAAATGACCTCGAAACTCTGATTTCACATGCCATTCGTCTTGACAACAGGATTAGAGAACGCCGTCAAGTCCTGAGCCTCCCCGGCCTCACTGCCTCTACATGGAGCCCATCTACCTCCTCCAGTGACTGTCCAGAGCCCATGTAATTGGGCCGTACTTGCCTCTCCACATCTGAGAGGGAGCGCAGAAGGAGGGACAAGTGCTGCATCTACTGTGGTAAGCCTGGCCACTTCCGAGCATCATGTCCCGAGCTCTCGGGAAAAGGACCGCCCCGTCCAGCCGAGGGAGGGTTGTGACGGGGCCTACCCTCTCTCCTGAACTTCCTGGCCAAGGAGTCTACATCCTGGTCTCCATCTCCTGGGGTGAGTCCGTCCACTCTTGCCAGGCCTTGCTAGACTCCGGGGCGGCTGGAAACTTTATGGATGTCCACTTCACCCGCAGAATCAATGTCCCTACTGTTCCTCTTGAAGTTCCACTGTCTGTGTCTGCCCTGGATGGCCAAGCTTTAGGTGATGGAAGAATCACCCAAGTTACTTCTCCAGTCTTTCTCCAGTCCCAAGGTCACCAAGAAGAAATATCCCTGCACCTGATTCATTCACCAGAGTTCCAGGTGATTCTAGGCCTTCCTTGGCTTACCCATCACAACCCTCGTATAGACTGGGTAACAAGCCAGGTTGTGAAATGGGGTCCTGCATGCTATGCCTCTTGTCTGCTCTCTAGCTCTCCTGTGTCTCCTGCCGAGCCTCCTGATCTCACAGAGTTATCTCAAGTTCCCACAGAGTACTGGGATCTGAAAGAAGTGTTTAGCAAGAGCAGGGCCGCCGTTCTTCCTCCGCACCGTGCCTACGACTGTGCCATCGACTTGCTCCCTGGGGCTACCCCTCCTCGTGGCAGACTGTTTTCCCTCAGCCAGAACGCAAGGCCATGGAGGAGTACATCAAGGACGCCTTGGCCTCTGGGTTCATTCGACCCTCCACCTCACCCGCAGGTGCCTGCTTCTTCTTTGTCGGCAAGAAGGATGGGGGGCTCCGGCCGTGTATTGATTACAGGGGCCTGAATAAGATCACTGTGCGCAACCGCTATCCCCTTCTGCTGATGTCCACAGTGTTCGATCTGCTCCAAGGTGCCACTGTCTTCACCAAGTTGGACTTACGGAATGCATACCACCTCATCCGCATCCAACAGGGAGATGAGTGGAAGACTGCCTTTAACACCCCGTCTGGGCACTACGAGTACCAAGTTATGCCCTTCGGACTCACCAATGCACCAGCAGTGTTTCAGGCCCTTATCAACGACGTCTTGAGGGATATGATCAATCAGTACGTTTTCGTCTACCTCGACGACATCCTAATATTTTCCAAGACCATGCAGGAGCACCGCCACCATGTCCGCCAGGTTCTCAAGAGGCTGCTACAGAACAATCTGTTTGCCAAAGCCCAGAAATGTGAGTTCCATGTTCCCGAGGTCTCCTTTCTGGGCTTTATTGTACGAACGGGACAACTCCAGATGGATCCAGCCAAGACCCTGGCCATCCGGGACTGGCCCATTCCCAAGTCCATTAAAGAAGTTCAGCAGTTCTTAGGGTTTGCTAACTTCTACCACAAGTTTGTCAGGAACTTCAGTTCTGTAGCAGCGCCCATATCGGAGCCCACCAAGAAGACAGGTGGATCTTTTGTCTGGTCTCCTCAGGCGGAAAAGGCATTTAGGGACCTCAAGCACCGCTTCTGCATGGCACCCATCCTGGTCCTCCCAGACACATCACAACCATTCGTTGTCGAGGTGGACGCCTCGGACAGTGTAATCGGCGCGGTCCTCTCTCAATGTTCGGAGGGAAAGCTGCACCCCTGCGCATATTTCTCCCACCGCCTGACCCCTGCGGAGTCCCGGTATGATGTGGGGGATCGGGAACTGCTCGCAGTCAAACTGGCCCTTGAGGAGTGGAGGCACTGGTTGGAGGGAGCACAACATCCATTCCTGGTTTGGACGGACCACAAGAACCTGGAGTACCTCCAGCGAGCCAAGAGACTGAATCCACGACAGGCTAGGTGGGCCTTGTTCTTTAGCCGATTCAACTTCACCCTATCGTACCGCCCTGGCTCTAAGAACACCAAACCGGACGCGCTCTCCAGGCTATTCTCACCCAACAACAGGGAGAGTGAAGTTGGGCCTATTATCCCTGTGTCTCAGATTGTGGCCCCTGTCCGCTGGGGTGTTGAGGAGGCCGTCCGACAAGCTCAACTCCAGGACCCCGGCCCTGGGACGGGGCCACCGGGCCTCCTGTACATCCCTAGTCAAGCCCGGGCCAAGGTTCTTCAATGGGGTCATTCATCCCCTCTCACTGCCCACCCGGGAGCCCGGAGGACCCTGGACTTCTTGAAAAGACACTTCTGGTGGCCAAGCATGGAGAAGGAAGTGAGGTCATTTGTCCTGTCCTGTGAGGTGTGCACCAGAACCAAGAACCCACAACAGCGTCCCCAGGGCCTCCTGCATCCTCTGCCTATTCCCCGGCGTCCCTGGTCCCATGTGGCGGTCGACTTCATCACGGGTCTTCCCGACTCACAAGGTAACACTGTCATTTTGGTCATTGTCGACAGATTCTCCAAAGCCTGCCGCTTCATACCACTGTGCAAACTTCCTTCTGCTCTTGAAACAGCCAAAATTATTTTTACCCATGTCTTCCGAGTCTTTGGTCTCCCGCAGGACATCGTCTCAGACCGAGGGCCCCAGTTCTCCTCCCGAGTGTGGCAGGGGTTCTGCAAACTCATCGGGGCCACTGCCAGCCTCTCTTCTGGGTTCCACCCCCAGTCCAACGGCCAGACCGAGAGGCTCAACCAGGACCTGGAAACCACCCTGCGAGGCCTGGCAATGGATAACCCGACATCTTGGAGCACCTGGCTGCCATGGGCAGAGTATGCCCACAACACCCTGCAGTCATCTGCCACCAGGTTGTCGCCGTTCCAGTGCCAGTTCGGGCAGAGTGCGAATTACCCCGCCATAATTGGGGGGTACCATCATGGTCCACTATCATATCAATCACCCCCCTGGTCCTGTCCCGTCTCGTCTATGGAAGTCGGTGTCAGTAACTCAACACAATAACTCTGAACAATAATTTTTAATGTCATTAAGAAGCATGACAAACCATACAGTACTACCACAGAAGAAAAACAGCAGTACAACCTGATAACCTTCTTTGTCAGAACAAACTGGGTATCAACACTACAAATGAGTCACATACAGTATATACACACATGCAGAACAGTCCTGCTGAATGTCTTGCTCTCTTTCGTCCTGCTGTGCCTCTCCTGTCTGCTGGGAACCCATTTTCTTTATTCACATGAACAGTGTATAAAACCTAACTGCACCTACACTTGTACTGTAATTGTCTGTAGATCTTAGTGCTAATATTTACTACTTACTCTTTTAGCACCAAAAAAATGCCTGATGTCTGGCCCTTTTCTTTTCCTCATGTTTGGCCTACTGTCTCTGTGAATAAACTCAAACAGGGTACTCAGATGAAACTATGACTATCTTAAAAATAATACAAAAGGAATGTAAGTAAAAACAATAGAAAACATCCATGTACTAGGCTATTTTGCCTAGGCTAGCCTACTACCTGGCTCTTTTTATGTTGCCCCCAGTCCCCAGAGGTCTCATCTCATCTCATCTCATCTCATCTCATCTCATCTCATCTCATCTCATCTCATTATCTCTAGCCGCTTTATCCTGTTCTACAGGGTCGCAGGCAAGCTGGAGCCTATCCCAGCTGACTATGGGTGAAAGGCGGGGTACACCCTGGACAAGTTGCCAGGTGTCCCCAGAGGTTCTGATTGTAATTTTACATAGGCTTAGCTAGGCCTACATCAGAACTTCTTGTGCCTAATCACACACACAGGATGGGCCTATGTGCCAAATGAATTTCAGAAGGGCACAATTTATTCATGATAAAATGAGAATGGAAACATATGGAGTTCTTCTCCTTTGAAATGAGAATCGTTTCTATACCACACTGTAATAAGCTTGATTTAAATAGAGACTTAGCTTATCTTGCTAACTAACATTGGTAACTAACGTTAATGTCCGTCCACTGTAGCCTACTGGCCTCAGTGGGTAAGTAATTCAATGTATAAAGATGTGACATGAGCTGAAAGAACAAATCACTTTAATAAATGAAAGTTGTAAAATAACACATTTTCAACAGGCCAAAAGTTGGTTAGCAACTAACATTACCAATGCACGTCTTCTGCTGCAAACCACAGACTGTATAAATTGCTGCAAACCCATGGACTGTATCTGATGAATCAACTGAATACGGTGTGGACTAGAAGCTATTGCTTCTAGTGCAGGGCTTTTCAAAGTGTGGGGCGCATCTCCCCTAGGGGGCGCCAGAGTTCTTCGGGGTGGGCGCAACGTGAGGAAAAATAAACCAGAATAAGTTACTATTGCGGACATTTAGCGAACTTCAGCTAGCCTTTGCCAGAGACAAAATGGATCGATTTTTAGTACCTAAAGGTACAGTGAGTGAGGAGACAGAGTCTGGGCCAAACAAAAAAAGAAGGAAGTATGACCATGATTATTTAAAATTTGGATTTTCATGGACTGGATCTGAAGATGCTCCACCGCCACAGTGTGTTGTCTGCCAAGAGGTGCTAGCTAATGATGCTATGAGATGTTTAAAATGTGTAAAACAAGATGTTTAAAAAAAGCACATGTTTAAAATGTGTAAAAAAAAGAGGTTTTCAAAAAGCACAGATGTTTAAAATGTGTAAAAAAGATCTTTTAATAAAGCCCATATGTTTTAAATGTGTAAAAAAAAAGATGTTTTCAAAAAGCACAGATGTTTAAAATGTGTAAAAGAAAAAAATAAAAATGTGTACAACACCCATTTTTTAAAATACGAATGGAACATTAAGTATAGCAACAAGAAAAATTGTGTGTGGGGGGGGCTGTTATTTATTTGCTCTCTGCGGGGGGGCTGACTCTCCCACACTTTGAAAACCCCTGCTCTAGCGCATTCTAGCGCTGCGGTGACTAAAAATGGTACAGTCCACAATAGGGGTGTCTGTCTGAAATCAATTTACAATTTACAATTTCCTTTTCACAATTTCAGAAAAAATATCGGACCCCCCCAAAACTTATATTTTTGTCTCTTTGGGGGGTATTGGGTCTTCATTGGGGGGTATAGTACCCCCCAGTACCCCCCGTAATTTGAACTATGAGTTCGGGTTCCAACCACCTCTGTTTCCAGAACAGGAGGAGGACGCTGGGGTGCCCTCGGCCAACCAGTACATGAGACGGTGTCGCAAGACCTGGAACAAGGTCAGGAGGACCCTCATCCAGACTTCCAGGGCCAACCAGACTCAGGCCAACCGCCATAGAAGGCCTGCCCACATTTTCCGCCCCGAGCAGCGGGTTTGGCTGTCCGCCAAGGACCTTCCACTGCAGGTGGAGAACTGCAAGCTTGCTCCTCGCTACATTGGCCCCTTCAAGGTTGTGTGCAGGGTGAACCCTGTTGCCTACCGGCTCCAGCTGCCCCGGACTCTAAGGATCAACCCCACATTCCATGTTTCCCTGTTGCGGCCCGTACTGTCGTCCATGTATGCCCCTGCCCCTAGGAATCCCCAGCCCCCCCCGCGTCTTCCAGGGTCAGACTGTGTTCACCGTGCACCATCTGCTGGACTCCCGCCGGGTCCGTGGCGGGCTTCAATGTCTTGTGGACTGGGAGGGCTATGGCCCTGAGGAACGCTGTTGGGTCCCCGCCCGGGACATTTTAGACAAAGAACTTTGTCGGGACTTCCATTCGGCCCATCCGGATAGCCCTGGGAACGTCAGGAGACTCTCCTTGAGGAGGGGGTCCTGTTAGGACTGGGGACTGTTTTGGCCTCTAGAGGCTGCTGTTATTGCTTTATCTTGTCATGTTTGTTTTGGCCTCTAGAGGCCGCCACTGTTTTCTGTGTTTTGTGTTTGTTTTGACAGCCTTTGTTTTCATGTGCTTTTGCCTCACCTGTTCCTTATTTCCTGCCCCGCCTAGTTCTAATTGCCCTGTGTATAAATACTTCCTCAGTTTGGTCCCTAGTCACGGAGTCTTTGTGCTGTTATGTTATCACCTGAGATCTCTGTTCCAAGTTCCTTGCCTTTGTCTTTGTGGTCTTTTGTACTTTGTTTTCTTGTGGACATTTTGGACTTTGTGTTTACCATTTTGGGATCTTCTGAGCGTTTGGATTTTTGCCTTTTCTTTTCTTATCTTTGGCTTTTTGTTTTGACTTTGAACTTTTGGATTTTTTATCTTTCTCGTATATCTTCTGAGCATTTGGATTATACTTTTGTTTTTGCCTGGGATTTTGTATATTGTAAATAAACTGTTTTTTCTACTCTACTTTTGCCTCACTCCTCTGCACTTGAGTCATTCCCCTGGTGGCCTAGTGGGGGTTTGTTGGATCACTACACTAGCGACCTGGGTTCAATCCCCAGCAAAACCCTAACAATAAGAAATGGGAGTAAAACTCTTTGCAAACAGACATGTGACTCCACCACTAACGTTGGAATTGTGGCTCAAAAGAGAAAGACCCTCCCACTCCAGTGCCCAATCAGCTGCATTCCTTGCATCACTGTGCGTCTCTTGCAAGAGAAGGGCGTCTAAATGCTTAATGCGTGACAAAAGATGAAGCTGTGCCCTTTTCAAGGGATCCCTCACCCCATTGATATTTAGGGAGGCTACACGAAAATCATCCATGATCAAAAACAAAAGAGAAATAAAAATAAACTGTATAATTACAATCATTTTGCTGCTTGTTTGGGTGCTACCTTCTTTGATTTACTGTTTTTACCCAGAAGGGTATTTAGCTTCATAAGGAACTTAGTTAAACGGTAAACTTCAGGGTTAGAAAAAAGCCCATCCGAAATGAACTGCTTTGTTCTAGCCATGAACTGTTCAAGATCAGGGAAAAAATCGTCAATATGAACATTTCTGACATTCTTAGTTTCACTCAGAACATTTTTAATATCTTCTACAGTGTAATCTTGAGTAGTGTAGCCACTCTTGCGCAAACTACAATCCACAATACAGTCAGACTCTAAATCGCTTTCTATCGTAGGTTTGCTTTGGCCTCGTGCAGGCTTCTTTTTTGATTTAGCAAACTCATTGCTTTGTAATTGCTTACGAGTTTTGGGGGGCACTTTAAAAACATTAGGTTCATCCTCTGTTTCCATTTGAGAACTTTCATCCTCTGCATCAATCTCATCCGTCAGATAATCATTTTCTACTGTACTGCTCCACTAGTTTGGGGAATATCTACGCTTTCAGGCTCAGCTTGGGATGCACCTTCCCCTGCTGGCTCATCAGGGGTACCATGCGGGGGACTTACCTCGGCTGAGGAACTTTCCCTCTCTCCCTCTGTCGGAGCACTATTAACTTCTACACCCTCCCCATTATTGGGAACGTTATCACTGGGGGTTTGCTCGCTATTATATTCCCCCTCAGCGGGAGTACTAGCCATTCTGTCTGGGCAAGCCTGCACTAAATGGCCAGTCTGGCCACAGCCAAAACACTTCATCAGACAGGAGGACACATAAACCGAATAATGAAACCCCTCTACCGGCACGTTCAGAGTAAAATCTAAGTCTTTGTTGTCTTTGATGATCATATACACAAAACGTCTGAACGACACATGTTTAAGGAGTGGATTGCTGCTGGAAATCACTATCTTCCTTATGGGTGTGTAGCGGTTCAGTGTTGGTGGGTGGAGCACAAAGGACAGCAGGACAGAGATCAGGTTCGACAATCGTGTTTATTGCTATACTTTTCAGTTTAACAATCGTTTCAAATAGACACACACATGACTGGCGTCTTGTTCGGGGACGAGCTCTCCTCTGCTCTCTGCTCTCCCTCTTTAAATAGGGCGCGGTCACTGGGAAGACACACACAAACAGGTTAATTGACGTCAGGTGTAGTGATTCTGCCACTTACCATTCCTGACTCCGCCCTCCTGTCACAGACTGGCGCTTGACCACGCCCCCACTGCCACATACCCCCACCGCCCGACTCAGGCTGGGTGGCCGTCCGGCCTGCAGCTGACTCCCCCCCCTTGACGGGAGAGGAAGTCCGCCACAACCATCTGTGCCCCTGGCCTGTGGACCACCTTGAAATTAAAGGGTTGGAGTGCCAGATACCAACGGGTGATCCGCATGTTGGCATCCTTCATGCGGTGGAGCCACTGGAGGGGCGCGTGGTCCGAACAGAGGGTGAAAGGGCGCCCCAGCAGGTAGCACCGGAGGGCGAGGACCGCCCACTTGATGGCCAGACACTCTTTCTCTATGGTGCTGTAGCGCCCCTCACGCACCGACAGCTTCCTGCTGATGTACAGGACTAGGCGGTCCTCCCCCTCCACCTTCTGGGACAACACCGCCCCCAGCCTTCTGTCCGACGCATCGGTCTGCAACATAAAGGGGAGAGAAAAGTCAGGGGAGTGTAAAAGTGGCCCCCCACACAATGCAGCCTTTACCTCAGAAAAAGCCCGCTGGCATTGCTCCGTCCACTGGAACGGATCTGGTGCCCCCTTTTTAGTGAGATCAGTCAGCGGGCTGATGACGTCCGAATACTTAGGTATAAACCTACGATAATAGCCAGCCAGCCCCAGGAACTGTCTCGCCCCCTTTTTGGTCTTGGGCCTCGGGCAGGCCGCAATTGCTGCGGTCTTGTTAATTTGGGGACACACCTGCCCGTTGCCCAAGTGGAAGCCCAGATACCGTACTTCCACCCGCCCAATCGCACACTTCTTCGGGTTGGCTGTGAGACCCGCTCACCTCAGTGACCTAAGGATGGCCCTTAGATGTTCGAGGTGCCTCGGCCAGTCATTGCTATAGACGATGATGTCGTCGAGATAAGTGGCTGCATAGGTGGCGTGGGGGCAGAGGACCCTGTCCATCAGTCGCTGAAATGTAGCGGGCGCCCCAAACAGCCCAAATGGAAGTGTGATGAATTGGTGTAAACCAAACGGTGTGGAAAAGGCCGTTTTTTCTCGGGATAGTGGAGTCAAGAGGATCTGCCAATATCCCTTCATCAAATCCAGTGTTGAATAAAAGCGAGCCGTGCCGAGTCGATCGAGCAACTCATCAATACGAGGCATTGGGTACGCGTCGAATTTAGACACTGCGTTGACTTTTCTATAGTCCACACAGAACCGGACCGACCCGTCGGCCTTGGGTACCAAGACCACCGGGCTGCTCCAGTCACTGTGGGACTCCTCGACGATGCCCATTTCAAGCATGGTCTCAAGTTCTTCCCGAACCACCTTTTTTTTATGTTCGGGTAGCCTGTAAGGGCGGCTACGCACTACCACCCCCGGGGGCGTCTCTATGTGGTGCTCTATGAGGTTAGTGCGACCGGGCAGGGGCGAGAACACATCCGAAAACTCAGTCTGCAACTGGGCGACCTCCGTGAGTTGGGTCGGGGAGAGGTGGTCTCCACAGGGGACCGGAGAGGTACATGATGCCAAAGCCCCTTTTTGAACCTCCGGCCCCAGCTCCGCCTTCTCCGGAACCACCGACACCAACGCCACAGGGACCTCCTCATTCCAGAGTTTAAGCAGATTGAGGTGGTAAATCTGTAGCACCCCACCCCTGTCCGTTCGCCTCACCTCGTAGTCGACGTCCCCGACTCGCCGTGTGACCTCAAAGGGTCCTTGCCACTTGGTGATCAATTTGGAGCTCGATGCGGGCAACAGTACGAGTACCTTATCTCCCGGTGTGAACTCCCTAAGGCGCGTACCCTTGTTGTACAGGCGGGCTTGCTGTTCTTGGGCCTGCCGCAAATTCTCCTGGGTTAGGTGGGTGAGCGTGTGGAGTTTTGCGTGCAGGTCCATAATGTATTGAATTTCGTTCTTACTTTGCGAAGGTCCCTCCTCCCAATTTTCCCGCAGCACATCTAGAATGCCACGCGGCTTACGCCCATATAATAATTCGAACGGGGAGAACCCCGTGGAGGCTTGGGGGACCTCTCGCACTGAAAACAACAAGGGCTTGAGCCACTTATCCCAATTACGTGCGTCCTCACTTACGAATTTTTTAATGATGTTCTTGAGGGTGCGATTGAATCATTCCACTAAACCGTCCGTTTGTGGGTCATACACACTGGTGCGGATCGGCTTAATCCCCAGTAACCCATACAGTTCACGCAGTGTCTGTGACATAAATGTGGTGCCTTGATCAGTCAGAATCTCTTTCGGGATTCCAACTCGGGAGATAACACGGAAGAGCGTCTCCGCAATACTGCGTGCTGAGATATTGTGCAGAGGCACTGCTTCTGGGTATCGCATTGCATAGTCCACCAGAACTAATATAAAGCGGTACCCTCGTGCTGACCGATCTAATGGCCCGACGAGATCCATCCCAATCCTTTCGAACGGGGTCTCGATTAATGGTAGAGGGCACAAAGGCGCTTTTGGAATGGCCGCTGGATTTACTAACTGGCATTCGCAGCACGCTGTACACCACCTACGAACATCACCGCGAATCCCCGGCCAATAGAATCGGGCCATTATTCGGGCTAGTGTCTTATCCTGCCCTAAGTGTCCAGCCATGGGATTAAAGTGAGCCGCCTGGAATACCAATTCCCGGCGGCTCTTTGGAATTAAAAGTTGCGTGACTCACTCTTTAGTTTGAGTGTCCTGTGTCATTCGGTATAACCTATCCTTCATAATCGCGAAGTAGGGGAAGGACGGGGTGGTGTTCGGCTGGAGCGTTTGACCATCGATTACTCTCACTTGGTCAAACGCATGTTGCAGAGTCTCGTCTCGTGACTGCTCTAATGGGAAATCTGCGAGGGATTCCCCAATAGAGAGAGGAGGGGCCGGCGGCTCCTCACTCTGACGCGGAGATGACGTAGACGGCTCTGTGACAGCTTCTCCCGCCAAAGCGACACTGGGACCTCCCCCTGTTAAATGGCAGGACCCACTCTCTACTAAGCATGTCATTAAACCCCGAAATCCCGGCCAATCAGTCCCCAAAATTAATGAGTGGGTAAGGCGAGGATTAACCGCCACCTTCACTATAAATTTTTCCCCTCGGAACAAAATGTGGACTGACATCAAAGGGTAGCTATGAACGTCCCCGTGCACACACAACGTCTTCACCCCCTGTGCTCCCCCCAATGCCTCGTGTTGCACCAGGCTTTGGTGAATTGAGGTCTGATTACAATCAGAATCCACCAACACCTGATATGTATCCCCTTGGATACTCACCGGTATGCGATATGCTCCGGCCTGATCGAGGGCGGCTTCTGGCGTGTCAGGGATCCGAACCACCACGCCCACCTCCATTGCCGTGCACTGCTGTTGGTGGTGGCCCGGTTCCCCGCAGCGCCAGCAAACCGGCCCAGACTTCCTCTCTGCACTGGTGTTCTGGGGCTCACTCACCTGAGGGGGGGGAGAGACAGACACAGAAGGGAGAAACGGGAGGGCACCGTGGGTGCGGCGGGCCGGCTGGGGTGGTGCCAGCCCCCGCCTCCGCGGTGGGGGAATGGGGCGAGGACGGGACACAGGAGGAGGGGGGGAGAGAGAGAGAGAAGAGGAGAGAAGAGAAGAGGCTGTCTGCTGTCTTGCCGCTGGAACAGCCGCCAAATGGTCCTCCGCCAACTCGATGGCCTGATCCAGCGACGCCGGGTGGTGGCACTGGACCCACTCCGCGGTTCCTGTCGGCAAGCGCACGATGAACTGTTCCAGCACCACCTGATCGACGATCTCCTCGGCATCGCAGTTGTTGGCCCTCAGCCACCGCCAGCAGGCGTCCCGGAGTTGCTGGCCAAACGCGAACGGGCGGCCGACTTCCTCCAAGCGCAGAGCACGGAAGCGCTGGCGCTGCTGTTCGGGGGTGCGCCCCACACGCTGGAGGATGGCCTGGCGAAGGTCCGCGTAGGCCAGCTGGCGGTCGGCAGGGAGCTGTAGCGCGGCCAGCTGTGCCTCTCCTGTTAGCAGGGGGAGGAGGCGCGCCACGCGCTGATCCATTGGCCACCCCGAGGTCTCCGCGACTTGCTCAAAGAGCGTGATGAAAGCCTCAGGGTCATCCTGCGGGCCCATCTTTGTCAGGGTGAGGGAGGACGGGCCCACGGTGGAAGCGCGGTTGTCCCCGCTGACGCGAGGAGGTGCCGGAACGCCTGTCGGTCCTCTTGCTGGGCCAACACCAGGGACTCGAAGCGCTGCTCCTGCTCCTTACGGAGCGTGACTAGCGCCTGGTGCTGGCTTTGTTGGGCTGTGGCGAGGGCATGGACCAGGTCGGCGAACAGGGAAGACTCCATGGGGCAGTTCGGCGTTGGTGCTCCAGTCCCGGGTTTCGGCACCACTGTAGCGGTTCAGTGTTGGTGGGTGGAGCACAGAGGACGGCAGGACAGAGATCAGGTTCGACAATCACGTTTATTGCTATACTTTTCAGTTTAACAATCGTTTCAAATAGACACACACATGACTGGCGTCTTGTTCAGGGACAAGCTCTCCTCTGCTCTCTGCTCTCCCTCTTTAAATAGGGCGCAGTCACTGGGAAGACACACACAAACAGGTTAATTGATGTCAGGTGTAGTGATTCTGCCACTTACCTTCCCTGACTCCGCCCTCCTGTCACAGACCGGTGCTTGACCACGCCCCCACTGCCACAGGGTGAGACCAGTTTACCAGGATGGGATAGAGCTTCAATAAGGATTTCATCCTTAAGAAAGGGCGGAATATTGGATATAGTAATTACTTTTTTAGAGGGTGCTGATAAAGGGAGCACTGAGGTGAAGACACCATCAATTACTACTCCCCTTTCAAGCATTTCATTTGCCAGTTCCACCGTCTCAAGAAACAAAATGACTGCCTTGTTCATACGGGCAGCAGAGAGAATTTTGTCGTGACCGACCATCTCACCAACAGCCAAACTACACTCTTCAACGCTGGCTTTTGCTGCTATTTTAATGGCATGCCGCCGCATTAAAGACCCAAACATTCCTGTGCCTAAGGCCGCCATGCTCCCAGATCGGGGCAGACGCCTCGGCAAAGAAATAAAACAAAAAACCTAACTACTCCAAACAATCCACCCAAACTAAACCTTAAACAACAAAAAACAAAACAAGCCATACAAAAAAAAGAAAAAAATAAGCAAACAGACGAGAAAAGGTAGAAAAAGTAGTGAAAACAATGGCACAGCGGCCACACTCAGCACCACTCACACACTCGGACTCCGTCCACTTGCTCAGCATGCGCATGAGAGACAGAGAGAGAGAGTGAGGGAGAGAGACCAAGAGATTCAGAGAGAGAGAGAGAGACAGAGAGAGAGAGAGAGAGCAAGAGAGGAGAGAGAGAGAGCGAGAGTGAGGGAGACAGACCAAGAGAGGAGAAAGAGAGAGAGACAGAGAGAGAGAGAGCAAGAGAGGAGAGAGAGTGAGGGAGAGAGACCAAGAGAGGAGAAAGAGAGAGAGAGCAAGAGAGAAGAGAGGGAGTGAGCGAGAGAAGAGAGAGAGAGCAAGAGAGGAGAGAGAGCGAGAGTGAGAGAGAGAGACCGAGAGAGGAGAAAGAGAGATAGAGCAAGAGAGGAGAGAGAGAGGGAGCGGAGAGGAGAGAGAGAGCAAGAGAGGAGAGAGAAAGGGAGAGAGGAGAGAGAGAGCAAGAGAGAGAGAGCAAGAGAGGAGAGGGGGAGAGAGAGTGAGAGAGGAGAGAGAGACTGAGAGAGACAGGAGAGAGAGAGTGAGAGAGGAGGGGGGAGAGAAAGAGAACGAGAGAGGAGAGAGAGCAAGAGAGGAAAGAGAGAGCAAGAGAGGAGAGAGAGAGAAAGAGAGGAGAGAGAGCAAGAGAGGAGAGAGGGAGAGAGCAAGAGAGGAGAGAGGGAGAGAGCAAGAGAAGAGAGAGCGAGAGAGAGCGAGAGAGAGAGACTGAGAGAGAGAGGAGAGAGAGAGAGACTGAGAGAGAGAGGAGAGAGAGAGCAAGAGAGAAAAGAGAGAGCAAGAGAGGAGAGAGGGAGCAAGAGAGGAGAGAAAGAGCAAGAGAGGAGAAAGAGGAGAGAGAGCAGAGAGGAGAGAGAGGAGAGAGAACAAGAGAGGAGAGAGAGAGCAAGAGAGGAGAGTGAGAGCAAGAGAGGAGAGTGAGAGCAAGAGAGGAGAGAGAGAGCAAGAAAGGAGAGAGAGCAAGAGAGGAGAGAGAGGGAGAAAGAGGGATGTTGGAGCCATATTTTGAGTTTAAGAAGTTTGATTTAGTTTAATAACCTGTGAAGATAAGAAATTATTAGTTTCCATTATTTTTAGTTTATGTTATTAATTTGAGTTATGAGATGTGAATGCTTACCTGGATGTAACGTGTAATTAGCTAAACCTACCTGTTAATCAGATAGCTCCTCCTCTGAGGCGGGTCAGCGCGCGAACATGCAGGTGCTAATAGGAGGTTTGGGTCAGTGTTGAGCAGGTTAGATGGCGAGAGGAAACAGTTTTCCGACCGCAGTATATGTCGCTTTACCTTTTCGTTTATTTTGCCTTTGTAACACTTATAGAAAGTCAATCGGATTATGGAATAAACGTTATCCTTTCGATTTATTTCGTTTTACCGTGCGTGCTCACTGTGAAGTGTGTGTCGGAAGGCTCCCCATCTACCTCACGCGGCTATTGTGATATTGTTTGGAGCAGATAGCCGCAACAAGGGGAGAGAGCAAGAGAGGAGAGAGAGAGAGCGCAAGAGAGGAGGAAGAGAGCGAGAAAGGAGAGAGAGAGAGCAAGAGAGGGGTGAGAGAGAGGAGAGAGAGAGGAGGGAGAGAGAAAGAGGAGAGAGAGCAAGAGAGGAGAGAGAGAGCAAGTGAGGAGAGACTGACAGAGAGAGAGGAGAGAGAGCAAGAGAGGAGAGACACTGAGAGAGGAGAGAGTGAGAGAGAGGGAGAGAGGAGAGAGAGAGAGCAAGAGAGGAGAGACTGAGAGAGAGGAGAGAGAGAGTGAGACAGGAGAGAGAGAGACAGAGGAAAGCAAGAGCGAGAGAGAGGAGAGAGCAAGAGAGGAGAGAGAGCGAGAGAGGAGAGAGAGAGAAAGGGGAGAGAGAGCAAGAGAGGAGGGAGAGAGAGCAGAGAGAGGGAGGAGAGAGAGAGCAAGAGAAGAGAGAGAGAGGAGAGAGAGAGCAAGAGAAGAGAGAGAGAGAGAGAGAGAGGAGAGAGAGCAAGAAAGAGCAAGAGAGAGAGAGACTGAGAGAGAGGAGAGAGAGAGAGAGAGAGAGCATTTTATTCGTAATGAAGCCAAACGAGTCGGCGCTCTCAAAATGAAAGAGAAATTAATCTTCGGCTGAAAAAACTGCAAACTGCATTAACTGCAAACAGTTTGAACCCATTTCACCTGTGTTGGGGTTTATAACACACAGTCGATGTCCAGACCTGTGCAAAAGTCTTAGCACCCCCATTTTTTTCATCCAAACTTTGTTATAGATTTCTATTTTATGATTTCTACATTATCAAGTCACAACATTACAACAACATTTCAGAGTCCAAACGTTCGGGGGGTTTCAGCACAAAATCAAACGTTACGGAAAAAAATTTTTGTAATATATCTGAGCCGCATATTCCATAAGAGACACTTTTCAGATTAAAAAAGAAAGCATAATGAAGGCTGCTAGGTTTTGGTGTAAAATGAAGAAGTGAGTGTGACAGTCAAAGTGTCCAGAAGAACTGCGGCTGGTTCTGTAAGATGCTCAGGAAAACCTACAGATCATTTCCGCATAAAACTGCACTCACTGGACCTGAGACGGAGATTTTTTTTAAAGCAAAGTTTAATCTTACACCAAATATTGACTTTTTTCCATTTATTATGGCTTATTGATTACTGTTTATAGTATTTTTTTTAATGTTGAAACATTTTATTTCATTATTTTTAAGCCATTTTTGGTAGACAGCATTTCTTTACATGTGCCTCAGACTTTTGCAGAGGACCATACATCCTATTTTATGCAAACTATAAAATTTTGTCATACACTCCATATTTTTACCTCTGCACACTTTGTTGGTGGATGTTATGTTTTCACCTCCATTTTGTTTGTTTGTTCCCAATGTAACTCAAAAAGAAGTGAACGGATTTGGGGGAAATTTGGTGGACAGCTTTAGTATGATCCCCGGTTCAAGTGATTTGGCTTAATGTTGATGATATGTGACTTGGCGGAGGTATGAGCCCTGCTGAGTGTCCTTCTGGTTATTGTGGTGAAATGTGCTCATTGTGATATATGTTTATTTCTGTAATATCTCACAAAATATCAGGCCATTCTGTGGCTGGGAAGTTATTTAATTTGAGGGGATTAAAGCAAATAATGTGCATGAAATCGCTCGCTTGGCGCAGTCAAGCAGACAGAGGAAGTCCGTGTGCGCATGCGCAGGTTTACCTTCTTCTTCTTCTTTTGGGTTTTACAGCAGCTGGCATCCACAGTGTTGCATTACTGCCATCTACAGGTTTACCTTTGAGCGTGCACTGACAGTTCCATCATTCTGTCGCTAAACGAACAGCTGATCACACCGAGGTGCTCGCTGAGCGCCCATATTTATTAGTTTGGTCCTGCGTTTCCTTTCCTTCGTATAGAACATAACGTCTTTTCTTCTCGCTTTCTTTCCATTACTGTAGTCGGTCTTTCACGGTTCATTCACACACTCACGTCCTCCATTTTTCTCTCCTGTTTCAAATTTGCATCCCACAATGCCTTGCATGAACGGGGAAAGCCCAGCACGTGATGCATGATGTAGTATCTTGTATTGGGTCATGGTGAAGCAGGAAAAAATAGCGGAGAATTTAGGGCCACGTGGAAATAAATTAATTAATTGTTCTATTTTTAAAAAAACTAAAAATTTTAAGTCTTTGATTTGAATTCAGTAGCTTTCAGTCACTAAACAAAAATAATTGGGTGTCGGGAAAATTCTTTTTATGACCTACACTTGAAAAATCTGAAAGGCAGGCTAGCTTTAAGTGAAGTTTAGATGCCTGTCCGAGTATCTGGTTTAATAACAGTCATCCACTGTGCTGCACCACACATCCACACTGCCTCAAAACTCCCGTAAACGAGGCGAGACTTGACATCAGATTTGATCATCGCCTCCGCTTACGTCATGGCGTTATTGATAAATGCCGAGCTTTGTGTGGAACTAACTGCACACCCAGTTTTCTGTTGTACCTTCCTTTAGTAAATGAGGACCAGTGTGTTTAAACGTGATTAGCAGCACCTGTTTAGTCCTCTGTAACAGGTCTCAGTAAACAATGTGTTGAAATTTCCCAAAGGCTTCAGCTGCTTTTTATGAGCCATTATCGTTATAGATGTACGAAAGCTGTGCTGGAGGACTTTACACACTCGTAAATTAGTACAGACACTGCTGGGGAATGTGAACAGGGCCTGCAGAGTCCAAAAAAAACCCACAGAAGGCAGTGTGAGCAATAACATTAATAAATAAATAAAAAGTGCATTTAAAACTCCTATCCTGCACACCTTTATTTCTTTTCCAGTTAACAACAAAAATACATTTGAGTGAATTATGTGCTTTAAAAAATCTTTCTGTTTATCCAGCTATTGACCTTTTTTTTTTTTTTTGAGCGTAATTTAACAGGAAGTGATCTGCGGAAGGGATCCAGTCTGTAGTGTTAGCGTTTATTAAGATTAGCGTCCTGCACACACTTGGCCTGCCTCCAGTGTTCCTGCATCTCTCTGCACTGACGCAAACGAAGCAAAACAAATAAAAACACATTGTACCGGTCACTAAACACAAACACACTCATGCGTGTGTTAATCTGAGGTCTGCCTGTCCTGGAGACCGGAGATATTTATACATAGCAGTAAAAAAAAAAAAAATAACTGTTTGTTTGAAAATCACAGCTGCTGTTTTTTATGGATATATGAAGAATGTGTTCACATGGAGAGGCGCATAAAGTCGCTAGTGTGAGTTCACACACATGTTAAACACACGGTGACAGCATCCTGTTTAAACATGTTGACATCATCGTTGTACGTGACTGAAGCATCACCCCCTTTCCAGATTTCATCAAGTTCCTTTGAAAACGTCACGCGAGGTTCTGCAGTTCATGTTTGGCTACACACATTTTAATCCAGTATTTTACAGTGAGATATGAACTAGTAGCAAAGTTATTGAGCTGTTTAGCTATTTTTTGTTTCATGCCACCTAGCGAGCTATATATTTTGAAGATATATGTTTTCCTGACAAGAATTTAACTGGGTTATTTAATGCAATGCTAATCGTTGCAATGCTAACGAGACAAATAATCTAGTCCCCAAAAGTACAGCAATACATTCATAAAGGTGTGCAGTGTGTAGTCGTAGGAGTGTGTAGTAGTGGTGTGTGCAGTCCAGAGAGTCATTAAAAAATGTCATGAAGTGATTTGGCAGTTTGATTCCTCGCCAACAAACCACCGGTGGTCCCAGACTCTCATAAAACACAGAGGTGAAATATGGAGGCTGGAACACTTTTTTTTTTCTTTACATCCACCACGTGTCCAAAGCTAGAGTATAGAAATATGATTATGAACATCTGGATAAATCATCCATGATAAGTGAAATTGCTTCTGCTTCCATTCACACTCTACTCCAGAAGTTTACAAGCTCAAGATGCTTTCTCTCAGGTCTAAACCTCTCTACTCCCATCCTAATCCTCCTCATTCCACCCTAAAGTCTACAAACTGCTCCTTCTGCCAGTCTGAGGTCTACAAGCTCCTCCTCCTACCACTTTGAGGTCAACAAGCTCCTCTTTCTCCTACTCTGAGTTCTACAACCCCTAATCAGAAGAAGCTGGGACGGTAAATACAACTCCGATTCCAAAAAATTTGGGACAAAGTACAAATTGTAAATAAAAACAGAATGCAATGATGTGGAAGTTTCAAAATTCCATATTTTATTCAGAATAGAACATAGATGACATATCAAATGTTTAAACTGAGAAAATGTATCATTTAAAGAGAAAAATTAGGTGATTTTAAATTTCATGACAACAACACATCTCAAAAAAGTTGGGACAAGGCCATGTTTACCACTGTGAGACATCCCCTTTTCTCTTTAAAACAGTCTGTAAACGTCTGGGGATTGAGGAGACAAGGTGCTCAAGTTTAGGGATAGGAATGTTAACCCATTCTTGTCTAATGTAGGATTCTAGTTGCTCAACTGTCTTAGGTCTTTTTTGTTGTATCTTCCGTTTTATGATGCGCCAAATGTTTTCTATGGGTGAAAGATCTGGACTGCAGGCTGGCCAGTTCAGTACCCGGACCCTTCTTCTACGCAGCCATGATGCTGTAATTGATGCAGTATGTGGTTTGGCATTGTCATGTTGGAAAATGCAAGGTCTTCCCTGAAAGAGATGTCGTCTGGATGGGAGCATATGTTGCTCTAGAACCTGGATATACCTTTCAGCATTGATGGTGTCTTTCCAGATGTGTAAGCTGCCCATGCCACACGCACTAATGCAACCCCATACCATCAGAGATGCAGGCTTCTGAACTGAGCGCCGATAACAACTTGGGTCGTCTTTCTCCTCTTTAGTCCGAATGACACGGCGTCCCTGATTTCCATAAAGAACTTCAAATTTTGATTCGTCTGACCACAGAACAGTTTTCCACTTTGCCACAGTCCATTTTAAATGAGCCTTGGCCCAGAGAAGACGTCTGCGCTTCTGGATCGTGTTTAGATACGGCTTCTTCTTTGAACTATAGAGTTTTAGCTGGCAACGGCGGATGGCACGGTGAATTGTGTTCACAGATAATGTTCTCTGGAAATATTCCTGAGCCCATTTTGTGATTTCCAATACAGAAGCATGCTTGTATGTGATGCAGTGCCGTTTAAGGGCCCGAAGATCACGGGCACCCAGTATGGTTTTCCGGCCTTGACCCTTACGCACAGAGATTCTTCCAGATTCTCTGAATCTTTTGATGATATTATGCACTGTAGATGATGATATGTTCAAACTCTTTGCAATTTTACACTGTCGAACTCCTTTCTGATATTGCTCCACTATTTGTCGGTGCAGAATTAGGGGGATTGGTGATCCTCTTCCCATCTTTACTTCTGAGAGCCGCTGCCACTCCAAGACGCTCTTTTTATACCCAGTCATGTTAATGACCTATTGCCAATTGACCTAATGAGTTGCAATTTGGTCCTTCAGCTGTTCCTTTTTTGTACCTTTAACTTTTCCAGCCTCTTATTGCCCCTGTCCCAACTTTTTTGAGATGTGTTGCTGTCATGAAATTTCAAATGAGCCAATATTTGGCATGAAATTTCAAAATGTCTCACTTTTGACATTTGATATGTTGTCTATGTTCTATTGTGAATACAATATCAGTTTTTGAGATTTGTAAATTATTGCATTCCATTTTTATTTACAATTTGTACTTTGTCCCAACTTTTTTGGAATCAGGGTTGTAAAAAAAAAAAAGAAAGCAGTGATTTCTAAATGTACTTTGACTTGTGTTCAAAGCTATTTCATGTTTTGTTGGTCAACGTCATTTCATTTGTTAATATCCATCCATTCCTGAGTTTCAGACCTGCAACACATTCCAAAAAGAGTTGGGACAGGGAGATTTAGGGCAAGTAATGAGGTAAAACAATTAAATAATGATGTGATGTGAAACATGTGACTGTAATCATGATTTGGGACAAAATCAGTCTCCAGGAAAGGCCAAGTCTTTGAGGAGTAAAGATGGGCCAAGGATCTCCAGTTCATCAACAAATGCATGAGAAATTATTGAAATGTTTAAAAACAAAGAAAGATGGGAAGGGATTTGGATATTTCACCCTCTACGGTGCATAATATCATTAAACCATTCAAGGAATCTGGAGGAATTTCAGTGTGTAAAGGGCTTAAGCCTAATCTGAACCCCCGTGATCTTCGACCCCTAACTGCATCAAGAACCACCATTCATCTACAGCTGATAGAACCACATGGGCTCGGGATAACTTTGGCAAACCTTTATTAAGCTACAACACAGAGTTACATCCAAAAACACCAGTTAAGACTTTACTGTGCAAGAAGGATATTAACTGTGTCCAGAAGCACCGTCGACTTCTCTGGGCTTGGAGACTTCTGGGACGGACCATCACACAGTGGGAATGGGTATTGTGGTCAGATGAATCAGTATTCCAGGTCGTTTTTGGAAGAAATGGATGCCATGTGCTCTGAAGACGAAAAGGACCATCCAGACTGTTACCAGGAGCAAGTCCAAAAGCCAGGGTGTGTCATGGTATGGGGTTGAGTCAGTGTCCTTGGCAAAGGTAACTTTAATGCAGAAAAGTTCACTGAGATTTTGGAGCAACATCTGCTGCCTTCAAGATGACGTCTTTTCCAGGGAGATTTCAACAAGACAACGCAAAACTACATTCTGCTCACATTACAAAGGCGTGGCTGTGGAAGAAGAGGGCGTGTCCCCTCTGTCCCCAATAGAGAGTGGGTGGAGAATTTAGAAATGAAAAATATGACAGTGACGACCCCGAACTGTTACACACCTTAAGACCTGTTTACAGGAAGAACGGGACAAAAATAACACCTGAAACACTTCATCACTTGGAGATTTCAGTCCATAAACATCTTCTCAGTGTTGGGAGAAGGAACGGCAACATTATAATGATTGACTGTCACAACTTATTTTTAATTGTGTTGCAAGAATCAGAATTGAAATGTGTTTATTTTGAAAAAACAATAAAATCCATGAAGTGAAACATTAAATAATGTGCTGTTGTGCTGTTTTGAGTGCAATACAGGGCAAAGAAAAAATGTATGAATTATTTTCAGTTTTAATTTCAGTGTGATTTTTGGATTTGGGGTTATACAAGCTCCTCCTTCTGCCAGTCTGAGATCTTTAAGCTCCTCTTCCTGTCCTCACCCAAGTTCACAATAGAGATCTTGCATGTGACATCACAGCCAATCCAGATTGTGACAGACGCCATCTTGTCGGTCAAACGCCATATTTCCGCCTTCTACTTCTACTTCTGGTTCTACTTCTGCTTCTACTTCTACCTTTTCTTCTGGAAAACCCTACTATATACAATTCTACTACAATGGCTGCGGCTACAAGCTCTCCCTACCTGTGCACGGTTTTTATGTTTTTTGTGTGTATTTTGGCGTGTTGTTCGTCTGTACCGGACTTCAATATCCACTACAACTGTATGGACTTACTGGACATTGGTTTCCAGCAGAAAATGACGGTTTGTAGCGATTTCCATCGCATGCACAACGTTCCGGACGAGATAGCGAGACCAGCGGGGTCTCTGTGGATTGTTATCGGGTCTGGCAGGCGAAGGAGGCGGCGTCGGGAGAGGAAGCAAAAGCGAGGCTGCAGGCAGAGCCGGCCTGTTGACTAAGCTCAGAAAACAGCCACTCAAATCCCCACTGCCAAGCCTCTACCTCTCCAACGCCAGATCCATGGTAAACAAGACGGACGATTTGGAATTACAGCTGGAATTACCTTATTCTATTCTATTCTCTAATCGGCTGGTCAGTGCTATACTAGATACTACTGATATATCTAGTATCAATACTTAAGTGACTTACCCGTCCAATGAGGATTGTTATTTTCTTGTTTACAAGATGCCACATCTGAGGGGGGCTGACAAATCCTGAATTTCTGTAAAGATAACTGTGCAGAGATTTATAAGCACGCAGTGCTTCACCACTGAACAGCGAGGGAAAGTTAATGAGGTAATTATACACGTCTGGGTATTCCACCTCTGGCAGTTCCATATCCACTGACACGGTCGTGAAAACTACGTCCGGTAAGCCATAAGGGTCACTAATCTGTAGGTCGTTTATTTTAGACATATATCTAGTTATCTGTTCATTAGAGAAATGAGCCGTGTAGTCCGTCAGTTGAAATTGATCCATTTTGTACATGAGTGCAGGAGTATTCAGCGGTGTTTTTTACCGACAAGATGGCGGCTGTGTACTTTCCGGTCACGTGACTGCAAGATCTCTATAGCAAGCAAGCACCAAAGCAGGTGATTGGTTATTTTCTCAGTACTCATGCGATATGCTGTGTCGCATGTCACAGAGCAACAATTTCAGCAACAAAGCAACAGTTCAATTCTATGCAAACGAGTCATGACACTGTATCACAACCAATTCTCACGATTAGCTCAAATGATTCCTGGGACCAATCCTCTGGCACGTGTGGTCTGATGTTTCTTCAGTTCTGCACTCACAACTTTTTCTTATCTGCAGTTCGTTCCCATTTACTTTTTAACGCATAAATACGGCTCTGAGAATTTCCATTTTCTTTGTAACTGAAACGCGTGGGATAAAAACTGCCTGGTGTTTGTGAAGGCGATGCTAATGGCACTTCACTTCCTTCGAGAACAGGAAGAGGACATCGAGGCTGCGTTTCCATCAGGAATGTTTATACAGCGCTGAAGGAAAGACAGCGTGGAGATTTTCAACCGACACGATGCAGAGAACAGAGCAGGAGAGCTGAGCCGCGAGGAGCCGAGATAAATATCACATGAGCTCCAGCTGCCGGCTGTAAATGCTTGGAGGGTGAAGGAAGGCATTAGTGCTGAGCGTTCTGGGCGACGACGATGATTCAGCCTCGTAAAAAGCTCTTTAGCTTCTAATGAAATCGGCATTGTTTATGTTTTCGGCAAAACAGGTGCAGGGGCTGGAATAAAACAAAAAAACTCTTATTAAACAGCAATGAGGCTGAATTTTCCACCATAACTATTATTAGCTTCAACCCCCCCACACACACACACACTGAACCGATCAGCTGCTCATGATTAAAACATGTTCCCAGATTTCCTCTCTGGGTGTGTGTGTGTGTTCTGCATTGCTGGCATCGTCACTGCTGAAATCTCATCCACACCTGGTCCTCCAGAAGAAGGTGTTAAAACTGCAGGAGAGAGCGACAGAGCGATGAAGGGAGAGAAGAACTCATTAATGAACAGGTGCACACTTCAAATTAAAGCGGAGAGGACCACGTCGCTCGTAAAAAGCGTTTTATACACAGCCATCTCGCTGCCTCGCGGCTTTAAAGCGCTCCAACATGTGCAAAACTTCAGCCTTGAACCCTTCCTTCACTCAATTCAGATGTGAGAAGATGAAGATTTGCACTCGGAGTTTGGAGTTTCTCACTTCTTACACTCTCCCTGCTGCACAAATTGACTCACTCATGGATTTTTTTTTTAAATCTGAGTGTAATTATTATTACTACTGAGTTCACAGAGCCATGGTATTTATAAAGATGTGACTCAAATGGAGGAAAAAACATTTTAAACATGGTATTTTTCTAAAAACGGAAAAGCAATGATGTTTTTTGCCTCAAATTGCTTGACGCTGTGGGCATGTCTTATTTTCTCTGAATAGACCTCACCCATAACTACGTCATCGCTTGTTTACCGCAGTGCATTATGGTCGATACCCGTGGTCAGCTCCGCCGTATTGTTTATTTTCGCCTTTGTTAAACACTGCGTTGTTCTGTGTAACCGGTGTGAACCGTGCCGCCTAAAGTGAACTGCTGTGTGCCTGACTGTGTCTCCACAACAAAGTGAACACCTCAACTGAGCTTTTATCAGCTGCCAGTCGAGGAGAAGAGAAGAAAGAAAGGAATAAGTTTAATTTGCAACGCAAACCTTCGAACTGAATCGAAATGGACGAGTGTTTGTAGGTTACGTTTCTCTGGTGGGAAAAAGACGGACATAAACTGTGACCCAGCAATATTTCCTTCGGTTATAGAAGATTATAACAATCGACACTGTTCATCGTCTGAAACTAGCGACACTCCAAAGCCTGTAAAACACAGGAGCGTTCTTCAGCCTTTGTCTCTCAATGTAGCGAAGCACTCGGCAGCCGAACGAGCCTGTCGGACCGATAAAACTCCCAAACCACCAAGGGTTCTCTTTCGGGTGTGGATAATGTTCAGTGGATCGCACTAGCGCCGTTTATTGAAGTGAATGCATTTATACTGAAAATGACACGGCAGATCAGCGGCTTTCCAAAGATTCTTTTTTGTGTAATGTTTCCTGATATCAAATTTTATTTAAAGGGGAACTGAAGTCATTTTTAAACTTGCTTTATTTCTGAATTAACGTGTTATTCAATTACGTTTTCAGTTTTAGTAACCTTATATCATGACTCGTATTGCCAACTAATTACAATTAAATGTTTTACTTATTGGCCTGTTCAGTTTTTAGCCGTGTTGAATTTAGTTCGTTTGGTCCACGGCAGGCGTCACTTATCCGCGCGATCTTCCCGAGACTTGTGCGAGACTTCAAAACTTCAAGTGTCAGCCAGGTGTCAGTGCCGCCATTTTGAAAACCGTTTTCCAAACGAAATATTGCAAAAAAACGAGTTTAAATGACAATTACTGCCTACTTTTTTCAAACTTTCTTGATTGCTATCAAAACAAACAAAACTTCCAGCTTGATTACGTCAGCATTCAAAAGAGGGCACGCGCGTCTTTTGACAACACCTGTGTTCGAAATCGCTCCTTACTCACTATATAGGGCACTGTATAATGAGGACGCCATTTTGTAGCGCTGTCCAAAACCTTAGTGAGGATTATTTACACCCTGTATAGTGCACTCAAAAGTATCCCACAATGCATCACAAAAAGTAGTGTACAACGATGGTCACTGACCAAAGCAACATATCCCATCATGCATTGCAGTCGCACTGAAAGAAATCAAATTAAAAGTCTCAAATGTGATTTAATAAAAGGCAGCAGCAAAGAAGAAAGTATTCAGCCTTGATTTAAAAGAACTGAAAGCTGCAAGTACTTTGTGTTTATTAATGTGGGAAATACGCTCAGTATAATATGGATTTATCACAAAAACACACGCATGTATTTATTATTTTGAAACCCACCAGCCGACTGATCTGGCACGTTTTAATTGTGCGACAGTAATGACGTAAATACCAGCGTGACAGACTAGTGTCCAAAAGCGTTTTTTCATTTTACCAATGAGCTCAATATATAGTCCTCTATATAGTAATTCCCTATATAGTGAGTAGTGAACGAGTGAGCGATTTCAGACACAGGGAACATTGGCAAATGCTGGTCACTTTGATTTCCGCTGTATGTTTTACTTCCGTCCTACGATGTCTCGCACAGGTCTCAACGAATCTCGTTTACCACCATTGCTTTGACATATGGACTGATATATTACAGAGCATATTTCAAACACTCATAACTTGCTATAGCAATGACTGTCAGAAGTGTCGAGCTGAGGTGAAGTGAGGACCCAAGAGCAGACTCAAGACAGGCAGTGTACAAAAAGAAAATTCTTTAATGAAGTACAGGGCAGAGGCTTCTTCCTGGTCAATGCCCACATTCTCCTGCAGTGGCGCACAAACACCTGGGCAGAGGGCATGGCGACGACTTCTTCTTGGATGGGTAAAATGGTGGTTGGTAACCCAGAGAGCACTGGAAGGGGGAAAAGACCTGTAGCAGAGGTGGGTAAGGAGTTGAACGTACTCTATCCAAGGAAGGGTCTTGCTCCCGGAGGCAGCATCCTTGGACACCATGCGCCTGAGGGCCACTTCCAGCTCCTGGTTGGCCCGTTCTGTCTGTCCATTGGTCTGAGGGTGAAAACCTGAAGACAGACTGCGAGAAGCACCAATGAGTTTGGGCAGAGAACTGGGGTCCGCAGTCTGACACAATGTCTGAGGGGAGTCCGTGTAGGCGAAAAATGTGGAGTATCAGCAATTCGGCAGTCTCTTTGGCGGTGGGAAGCTTGGGCAGAGGGATAAAATGAAAAGCTTTAGAAAAACGGTCGACAACAGTGAGGATATAAGTATTGCCACCTGAATTAGGGAGTCCTGTGACAAAGTCCAGGGCTATGTGTGACCAGGGCTGGTGGGGAACAGGAAGGGGTCTCAGCAGGGGATCTGTTGCCAGTCTTGTTCCTGGCGCAGATGTCCCAAGCTGCCACAAACCTCTGGCTGTCCTCCTTGATGGATGGCCACCAAAAACATTGTCGGATGAGAGCCAGAGTCCGGGCTGCTCCTGGCTGGCACGCCATTCTGGAACCATGACCCCACTGCAACACCTGTGCCTGCACAGAAACAGGAACAAAAAGATGGTTAGGAGATGCATTACTGGGGCCTGGGGTCTGCTCATGGGCCTTCTGGACCAGGGTTTCCACCTCTAACAGAGCAGCCCCCACCAGGCACCATGGAGGAAGGATGGTCTCAGGGGAGGTCAATTCCTCCTGGAGGGGAGAGAACATTCTGTACAAGGCATCGGACTTACCATTCTTAGAGCCTGGGCGGAAGGAAAGTGTGAACTTGAAGTGAGAAAAGAAGAGACACCATCAGGCCTGGCGAGAATTGAGGCGCTTGGCAGTCCTGAGGTATTCGAGGTTCTTGTGATCTGTCCATACGATGAAGGGAAGGTCTGACCCCTTCAACCAATGTCTCCATTCTTCCAAGGCCAGTTTCACGGCCAACAGTTCCCTATTGCCAACGTTGTAGTTTCTCTCAGAGGGGGAAAGTCGATGAGAGAAGAAGGAGCAAGGATAAAGCTCGTTGTCACTAGCCGATCTTTGGGACAATATGGCTCCGACCCCTGACTCCAAAGCATCGACCTCAACCATGAACTGCCGGGACGGATCTGGGATGGTGAGTATGGGTGCTGATGTGAAGCTTTGTTTGAGCTCGGAGAACGCCTTCTCAGCCCCTTCCCCCCAGCTGAAAGGGACCTTGGTGGAAGTTAGAGCCATGAGGGGCCCAGCTACCATACCAAAGTTCCTGATGAATTGCCTGTAGAAATTCGCAAACCCAAGAAACCACTGGTGTTCTCACCGAGAGGATGGGGTGGGCCAGTCAGCAACTGCCTTGAGTTTCAGGGGGTCCATCTGCATCTGTGCGGGGGAGATAATGAAGCCCAGAAAGGAGACAGGGCTTCTATGGAACTCACATTTTTTGGCCTTAAGAGTTTATTTTCCAAGAGTCATTGAAGGACCTGCCTGATGTGGATGCGGTGTTCATCAAGGGAGCGGGAAGAAAAAAAAGCAATATATCGTCCAGATAAACAAAAAGGTTAAGGTAGTCCCTCAGGACATCATTAATGAGGGCCTGGAAAACCGTGGGAGTGTTAGTCAGGCCGAACGGGACCACAAGATATTAGTAGTGGCCCGTGGGGGTGTTGAACACCATCTTCCATTCGTCCCCTTCCCTGATCTTCATGAGGTGGTAAGCATTGCGGAGGTCTAGCTTGGTGAAAATCTGGGCTCTCTGGAGTAACTCAAAGGCTGTAGTCATGAGAGGTAGGGGGTAATGGTTCTTGATGGTGATGTCATTTAACCCCCGATAATCAATGCAAGGGTGCAAGCATTTGTCCTTCTCCACAAAAAAGAATCCTGCCCCTGCAGGAGAAGAGGAGGGACGAATAATTCCAGCTGATAAGGACTCAGTGATGTACTTATCCATGGCTTGCCTTTCAGAGAGAGATAGAGAGTAAAGTCACCCCTTGGGTGGTGCAATGCCAGGGAGAAGGTCAATTCCACAGTCATAGGGCCTATGGGGAGGAAGGGAAACAGCTTGAGACTTGCTGAACACAGGTTTTAGGTCATTATACTTGGGAGGCATGTTAGAGAGGTGAGGATATTCACCAATGGTGGGCTGGAGCAGCTCGGCATGTGGGAGGGCAGATGTCAGGCATGATGATAAACAGAATTGACCCCATCCTAAAATGGTGTTGTTAGTCCAGTTGACATGGGGGTTATGTAGAGTTAGCCAGGGCAGACCAAGAACTATGGGCACATGGGGATTACTCATGACGAAAAACTGGATGGATTCAGAGTGGTTGCCTGAAATTCTTAAAGTGACCAGGGCTGTTTTATGGGTGATAGTGGTCAGACCAGTACCGTTAAGGGTCAGCACAGTGAGGGACGGGTTAAGAGCCAGTAGTGGACTCCCCAGGCGCTTGGCGGTGGTCGAGCAGATCAGGTTTCTGCCAGCCACTGAATCAATGAGTGCCTGGAGGTCGTGGGGCTGATTGCCATGGATGACCACTGGGAGTAGCAGTCAATTGGTAGGGGGCTGATTCTGGACATTGCCCACCAGGGCCCCTAAATTCACTGGTGGGCTCTTCCTTTTAAAGGGCAGGATTGGCAGAAATGCCCCAGCTGTCAGCAATAAAAACATGCCCTCATATCCCAATGGCGCTGTCGTTCCTCAGGTGAGATGCGGACTCGGTCTACCTGCATTGGCTCAGCGGAAGGGATGGGAGGCTGAGGGGGAGCAAGACTAGTCCGAGTTCATTCTTTCACCCGCTGTCTGATCCGGGAGTCAATACAGCTGGCGAGGTCCATGAGGCTGGGGAGATCGGGTGGCAGTTCTCGTGAGACCAGTTCATCCTTGATGGAGTCTGACAGCCAGTTCAAAAATGTGTCAAACAAGGAAGAAACCTTTATTCGTCACATGCACACTTCAAGCACAGTGAAATTCATCCTCTGCATTTAACCCATCTGAAGCAGTGAAAACACACACACACTCATAGCAGTGGGCAGCCACACCAGAGCAGTCAGGGGTCAGGTACCTTGCTCAAGGGCACCTCAGCCCAAGGCCACCCCACGTCAACCTAACTGCATGTCTTTGGATTGTGGGGGAAAACGGAGCACCCGGAGGAAACCCACGCAGACACGGGGAGAACATGCAAACTCTACACAGAAAGGCCCTCGCCAGCCACTGGGTTCAAACCCAGAACCTTCTTGCTGTGAGGCGACCGTGCTAACCACTACACCACCGTGCCGCCCAAGGCATTCTCATTCCAGCCACACGATGCCACCAAAGTGCGAAACTCAATTGCATAATCAAACGTGGACCGGGCACCCTGCCACAGTCCCATGATTTCTCTTGCTGCCTCTCTGCCAGACAGAGAGTGATCAAAGGTTTGCCGCATCTCTTCTGTGAAATTCTTGAAGCTGGTGCAACATGGTGCATTGGTGTCCCACATAGCTGTTCCCCATTCCCTAACTTTGCCAGTGAGGAGAGTGATGGTGTAGGCCACTCGGGAACGCTCTGTGGGGAAGGCCAGTGGTTGGAGCTCAAGGGTTAGTGAGCATTGAGATAAGAATGATTGGCAAGTACTTGGTTCTCCATTGTATGGCTGTGGGGCGGGAAGTCTCGGCTCCCTGAAGAGGGCTGGAGTAGGAGTGGGAGGAGTGGTAGGCGGAGGGGGTTGTGTAAGAGCGGACTTTACTTGAAGGTGTTGTAGCTGAGTGGCAAGAAGATTGAGAGTGCTAGAGATGGCGACAAGGTTTTGGTTCACCTGTTGGATGTCCTGTTGGTGGGTCCCAAGGAGAGCTCCTTGCTTTTGCACTGCTGCTCTTAGCTGGGTGAAATCTGCTGGGTCCATGCTGGCCAGACTGTGCTGTCAGAAGTGGAGAGCTGAGGTGAAGTGAGGACCTAAGAGCAGACTCAAGACTGGCATTGTACAAAAAGAAACTTCTTTAATGAAGTACAGGGCAGAGGTACAATAGGGCTCAGGCAAAAATCAGTGGTCAAAGAACGGGCCAAGCGGTCAAAACAGAGAAGAGCAGGCAGGCATGGTCAGGGACAAAAACATCTTCACAAAAACTGAAGAAAACAGGGACAAGGAAAACCCAGGCAGAGGGAGCAAAAAACACAATCCAAAGGAACAGGCAGGTACAACAGGGGCAAAAACTGGACAGAAAACTAGACAAAAAAACATGGAATGATACAGGCAGGGGGAACCGAGAACTCACAATACCAAAGGGCTGTAGCAGGCCAGGAAAGTCTGCAAGAGACAGTCTGACAACTGGAGTAGCTCCAAACAGCTCTTAAGAAGGCCCTGGTTGATGGGAGAGGCATGGTAGCAGGTGTGGGAGTGCCGCTTCCAGGAAAATGGCCTACAGCAGGGCAGGACTGAATTCCTGTCCCGGATCCGGCCTGGAGCTGGTATGGAAGTCCCACAAACTCAGGCATGGATGGACTGGACCAGACTGTGACAGTGACAAAATAGCTATCAAAAATACATTCCTATATTTAATAAAATGAGATAAATATAATTTTGATTATAAAAAAATTGCCTTCAGTTCCCCTTTAACTAATCACTCATTTATAAATGTTTTGATGCTGTTCATCTGGGCCCGGGATCACGAAGCAATCTGAGACTGAAGTCAACAGTTGATTTTTCCTAATAGTTTCCATTACTGCATCTGTAACTTTCATTGTTCTGGATCAAGATTAAGTACAAGGTGAAGATTTCATTAGAACAAAGCTTCTTAGAAAATGGTCAGGAAGAACTGAGGATTAAAAGAAACAAATTTAGACTTCAGTCTCAGATTGCTTCGTGATCCAATATACGTCTTCAGAAATAAGATGTTGTGAGATTTGATGATGTTGTTGTTGTACAGTGTGGTCGACTCGGTCTGGACTCTTACCTTCTCACCAAGCTTGATTTGGATTCTGATTTTCCTGCTGTAAACCCTCGACATGTTATCACCTTTTTAAATCACCAGTTTCATTCAGAGCACGGCAAAATCACTCCTCTCACATAAAATTAATCTGACATCCGTCGCATCGTTCAACTGCTGACCCCGGCTATCCCCCACAGTGCACTGCGGGAAACAAGTGAAGATGTAGTTATGCTTGGGGGCTATTGACAGTTGCCATGGTATCACTAGTAGTGCTAACAAATGAGCATAGTTCAAGGTAGCAATTTGATCATAAGTATATGATCATACACCACTAAAAATAAAATTCCAAAGGTGGATCAGTTGGGTTCAAATCACAGCCGTGCAATTTTCCTCTTCATGATTTCTTCCAGTGATTTTACAACCTTAATTGGTTTGAAGAAACATCAAAAACATAGGTAGTGTTCAGTTTTTGGACAGTTAAACACTTACTGCATGGTTTTGGGGCGGCGAACTGAAACAAATACTTATGAAGTACTTGTGAGTTACGTCTCGCAGGAACGACAGCATCCACATACTAAAAAACATGAACAAATATTTCACAATTGGTGAAAAAAACCTCTCTCTTCATTTCTCATTGCATAAAGTTAAAGTCTTCACTTTGTAGCATTCCTTGTCTCACTCATGTCACGCTGCTGTCATGCATGATGTGCTTTTAAAGTGTGTTATTTCACTCGTCATTTTGTAGGTTGGTTGGATTTTATGTTAAAAATGTGCCTTTTTTCCGTATGCTGCATGAATTCTGAATCACTGTGTGATTTAAATCTGGAAAGCATCTTAGCTGTTTGCTAACTTCCGTGCTTTCAAACTGGCCTACAAAAACTTGCCGTCCAACCTGCGGAAGCATATTGAGGAATGTAAACGTTTTATTCCAAGAGAAAGCTTGCAACGAAGTTGTCTGTGCTTTTAGAGCTAGCGATAACATTGCAATAGCTATACAGTCTGGTTTGTCAAATGACTTTCTATGGATTCCCCCCCCCCCAAGTTGCCATCGCCTTGTCTATGACTAACGCTAACACATAGCTAGTTAACTTGGACACTGTTAGTTAGCATGTAAAAACAGAGTTACGCTAACATGAATAACGTTAACTTATCTGAAGTCCTTTCAGAAATAAGTTTTAGCAGAATCTTGCCAAATAAACAGAATGTAGAAATCTTTCTTTTCTAGTAGCGTTAGCTACATAATATGATTTCGAGTTTGAAAAGAGTTTGCTAGCATGTCAGGTGGCGCTTCACTGATAGCTAGCTTAACGTTAACCCACCATGATGGCACAGCATGCGTTCATTTTGTGAATTCACATTTCTGTCTTTGGTAATGGCATTAGGTTTTGTAAGCGTTGTGGCAATAATACAACAATGCGTTGACAGAAAATGTACTTTTCATACTTAAGTATTTTTAAAAGCAAGTACTTCAGTACTTTAACTTCAGTAAAAATTTGACTGGACAACTTTCACTTGTATCAGAGTAAAATTTGACCAGTGGGATCTGTACTTTAACTTCAGTAATGAAGGTGGGTACTTTGTCCACCTCTGATGGATTTTACATGATAAGAAATGTGAAATTAAACAAAATCGGCGACTCCTACGTATCTAGCTCGGCCCACACAACTGTGTTTGGTTCTCTCGGGATCCTGTTAGAAGGGAAACCATTGCGAATTCAGCACCATTGTTTGGTTCCAGTTCAACACAACATGGGTTCATAACCGTATGATGCTGTAAGATTAATTTTAAAAATTAGCGCAACACACTGAAACAGTGTCCTTCTGGAACATTAGTCATCTTCAGAAACATTTCAAGCAAAGAAAAGAAAGAAAGCACAACTTTATTCATCACACACTTGTGAACTTTCCTCTCTGCATTTAACCCATCTAAAGCAGTGAACACACACACACACATGAGCAATGAGCACACACACACATAGCAGTGGGCAGCCATGCTAATAGCGCCCGGGGAGCAGTTGGGAGTTCGATGCCTCGCTCAAGGGCACTTCAGCCCAAGGCCGTCCCATATTAACCTAACTGCATGTCTTTGGACTGTGGGGGAAACCGGTGCACCCGGAGGAAACCCACGCGGACATGGGGAGAACATGCAAACTCCACACAGAAAGGCCCTCGCCGGCCACGGGGCTCGAACCCGGACCCTCTTGCTGTGAGGCGACTGTGCTAACCACTACACCACCGTGCCACCCCAACTTGTCTAAAATACAAAAAAACAAACAAAAAAAGCCACATCCAACCTCAGGAGTGTTTCATAAAATGGCTCAAGCTTCAGTAATAACGTTGATGTCCATAAAGTTTACTGGTTAAAGTTTTTAACATCCTCTTTGACTTGTTTGAGAAATTCCATGAACATGACATGGGTTCTGATTCACTGACAGCTACTTGAGGACCTCTAGTGGACAAAATGCGCGTGTGTGTGTGTGTGTGTGTGTGTGTGTGTGTGTGATAGTGAGAGATGAACAGAGAGACAGGAGAGTGTGACTTTCTTTCCCTAAACAAGAAGCTGAATTGATGGACAGAGCGCCGCCGCAGGTTTCGTTCCGACACACTGGACCCTTTGTTAAAGGTTTTGTTATTGTTATTACTGCGGCTCGATCATGGGGAGCACGAACACACCCTGCTGAAACACACACACACATACAGAGTAAGACGTTTATTAATACTGCAGGCTTCTGAGTGATACTGTGACATTCCTTATATTTCATCTATCAATACATCAAAAAGAGTTCAAAGTAGAACCCTTTTTGGAAGATAAAAACCTGTAATTATCTGGTAGCAGAACCCCTGAAGAACCCTGTCTGTTCAAAATGTACCAAGTGCCCAAAAGCTAAATGTTAAACTCCTGTCAGGTTCAAAATACTCTACAAAGACGAAAATCACACAACAATTTGTAGCGCAAACTTGTCCGGTTCAGAAAAAGGGCTTATTAAGAGTTAATTAACTCAATTAAGGATAATTAAGGATTCTTAGCATAAAAAACGAGGTTCTACGTACATCCAACCCCAAGTCCAAAACATTGGGATACTGTGTAAAACATCATGTAAAAAAATCATAGAAACCTGATGTTCCATTGTAAATGGTACAAAGGCAACATATTAAATGATGAAACTGAGAAATGTTATTGTTTTTTGGTTTTGTTTTGTTTGTTTTTTTTAAATGATCTGCTTATTTTGAATTTAGTGGCAGAAACATGTTTCAAAAAAGTTGGGATGGGGTAACGAAAGAGTGGAAAAGCTCGTCTCGTCTTCTTCCGCTTTATCCGGGACCGGGTCGCGGAGGCAGCAGTCTAAGCATGGAAGCCCAAACTTCCCTTTCCCCAGACACCTCGGCCAGCTCCTCGGGAAGAACACCGAGGCGTTCCCAGGCCAGCCGAGAGACATAGTCCCTCCAGCATGTCCTGGGTCTTCCCCGGGGCCTCCTCCCAGGGGGACATGCCTGGAACACCTCCCCAGGGAGGCGTCCAGGAGGCATCCGAAAAAGATGCCCGAGCCACCTCAGCTGATTCCTCTCGATGTGGAGGAGCAGCGGCTCTACTCCGAGCTCCTCCCGAGTGACTGTGCTTCTCACCCTATCTCTAAGGGAGCGCCCAGCCACCCTGCGAAGGAAACTCATTTCGGCCGCTTGTATCCGCGATCTTGTTCTTTTGGTCATTATCCAAAGCTCATGACCATAGGTCATGAATGCTCATGACCATAGGTCATTTTTTTTTAAATTACACAGAGTGGAAAAGCTGTGTAATTTTTAAAAAAAAATTTAACTAATTAGGTTAATTAGCAACAGGTCAGTAACATGATTAGAGGTTGTAGATTGGAACCTGTTCTGATGGAGAAACACTCGGTTGTATGGATCTACACAGAACCATGAAGAGTGTCCCAGTGGGAGAACTGGAGTTCTTTGGAGAATTAAAGGTTCTTGTAACAGGGAAAAACACTTCGAACATTTATACCCCTTTTCCACCAAGGCAGTTCTAGGGCCAGGTCAGAGCTGGTTTCCTAATCTCAAACTGGTTCTAAGCGTTTCAACAGCTAAGGAATCGGCTCTCAGCCAGGAAAACTGTTTCGAGAGCGGCACCAATTCTTTTCTGCGCTAGAACTAAGAGCTGCTCATGTCAGGGGCTGGAGATGGGATTATCATGACCAACAATGGCTTTCAACATTGATGAAGAGATAAAGGGTCAGGAAAGCTTGATACCTGTTGGAAAGAACAAAGTAAATAATGTACATAGTTTCAAATACCTTGGCTATACTGTCACAAATGACAGCACTGATGATGTCAGTTTCCCAGGATGGGGGCCGCATTTCAAAAATGGAATGAGCTGAAACATGTCTTAACAGACCACAGAATACAACTATCGACAAGACAGAAGTTTCTCACTCCATGTCCATTCACGACTTCTGTACAGGATTTCAGACCTGAGCGCTCTCTAAAAATGAACTCAACAAAATTGAGATCATATGGCATGGATTTTTGAGGAAAATGGTGGATCCCAAGGGGGATATGTATGAAGAAATGCACCATCCAAGAGAGAATGCAGCAAAAATGTCGACTCAAAAACCCAGGTTGATGGTGAACGAGATTGGGATTTTAAGATCTCCAATGCCCGACTGCAAGAGATAACTAACACATTCCCAATCCACGATTCCTGTTATGTTCAACACTTGAAATACATTGGACACATTTGTAGATTAGAAAAAAGTGCACTTCAGAAACAGATTCTGTTTGATGCCAAGATTGAGTCTCTGCTGGGTCTCAACATCCACCAGGTGAAAGGAGATTTCTAACCCGATCCAGGCAGGAGCACCCTGAAGCCATTACCACACCAAGAGGGAAAACATGACGATAATGGAGAATAGCAGAGCTAATGTAGCATCTAGTCTGAAGAATCCAGTCATCCACCATTGTTGTTGTTGTTGTTGTGCTTGATGCTAGCATTGCTGTGAAATCGGTGATGTACAGTATATGGTGACATAATGACCTGGCTCTGTGGTGGCTCTCAAGCCCATGGAAAACCAAACCTGTTCTGAGAAGGTACATAAGTTGAACCAACTCTGAACCAACAGTAGCACCAGCTCAGAACTAGCACATAGTTCAAGCTGGTGGAAAGAAACCTTAAGGGTTCTTTGGCTTCACCAAGGATTAACCAAGCATTGGATTATTCACCCACTAACAGGGAATGTGAGCTGGGGATATGGAGTATTTTGTTGAGGAAGAACTGAAGACTTGCCCAGTTAAAGTTTTCATTATTTAAGGGTTTGTTAAATAATTAAGAGGTTTTCCTGAGAGAAACAAGGGTTCTACTCAGATTGGAACCCTTTCTGATCGGAAAACCTTCTGTTGTAGAGTTCTACCATGAAGGGTTTCTCAACAGGGACAATCAAGGAGCCTGACTTGCCTGTTAATGAACACACTCTTCAGAAAATAGGGTTCTTCAAGGGTTTTTAAGGGTTCATTGGATCAGAAAGGATTCTTGGATTCCTAAAAAGGGTTCTGGAACCCTTTCTTGAGAGGGAAACGCTCAAGAAACACTCTTCAAGAGGGACAACTGAAACACCCTTAAGAGCACAGGTGTCAGGTCATAGCAATGCATTCTGGGTAATTTATCCTCCTGAGGTCCACGCTGATGTCCGCAGCCTTTAAGACGGTGACTGAGGCTCCACTGACAGAAAGTGGACTCAGCATCTGTGTGCATTTCTTCACCTTCGGCCTCCTCATCAGTCCATCAGTTCCACCGAAATGAGACGCTCATTTGTGAACCGTGACGGACGGGATGGCTGTGATCGTCATGGATACCGAGTTACAGCCTGAGAGTGGATAAATAGGTGAAGGTCAAAAAAAATGTGAAAGTTGATCATCATGAATGAGATTGGAAACATATGAAGGCTGTTAAAATCAGGAGAAATTTGTTCCCATGTGGACTTGTTTTGCTTTTGCATGCATTAAATATTTATTTATCCCTTTATTTATTTGTACATACAGTAAAACACTTTGTAATAATGAAGATATAAAACACGTAAAACGAGTTAGTTCCTGTTCTCACTGACGTTATAGCAGTGATAAACAGTCGTTCCTTCACCAGCCTCTTTATTCTCTCTCGAAGCAAAGATCTTAAAATATACCAAGCTAGAGCAATGTAATTCATCTCTATGGGAGCAAAAGTGGAACAGTTCCGATCTCATGAGTGGGCGTGTTGCATTACATCACAAACAAAATCCATGGACCACCTCATTGACTTGAATGGAGCGTTGTGTCGTTCTGGTCTACAGAAAGAAGGATCAGTCACCCCTCCCATTTCTAAAAGTCTTACGTTTGCAGCTCCGCCTCAATCCCCTCCACTCGAAGTTAGTAAGGCAAAAAAAAAAAAACCACAACTTGTCGTATTACCGAGAAACAGCAGAGAAGCGTAAATCCTCAGAACACTAACTGTTACAAAGCACTCACACTGGAGACTCCTTCCATAAATGTTGTTCTGGAAAATATATATTCCTCCCTCACAAAATATCAGCCATTATTTTTAATGTGTTTATTATTATTGCTCGCATCCACACGTCCCTGCAAACGAGCTGTTATTATAGAAACAAAAATGCATTAGAACGAGCACATTAATATAAACTCGCACTATTGTCAGAACTGCTGTTCCAGAACATGAATCAATGCTTTCTAACCAATCACAGTCCAGAATTCAACAGCGTGTGAGGTCGTGCGTGTGTTTATGCTGCCAAGCGTGTTTAAAATAGGATTTTTTAAATATATTTCAGTTTAATAATCCTCTTTATTGCATCAATAT
The DNA here is from genome assembly GCF_027579695.1 of Neoarius graeffei. NCBI lineage: Eukaryota > Metazoa > Chordata > Actinopteri > Siluriformes > Ariidae > Neoarius > Neoarius graeffei. Next base: position 3,648,714 of record NC_083575.1, on the reverse strand, counting down.
CAGAATGAAATTAAATAATCTAATTATTTGTGGTTTGATAGAACTTTCAGTTTGATTTAGCAGATTGTTTTTTATGATGGACATTTGGCCTGATTTCCCACGTTTCAGTGAATTCAAGTAAAACAATGTGAAATGAAAAGGAGGAGAAAGAGAATCATTCAGTCGTGGGAGAGAAGTGGAAGATAAACACGAGTCATGCAGAGACGCTGAGCAGAGTGTTATTGCTTCATCTCCTGCCTTTCTGTTCATCACACACTCGAGCTGAAGGAGGCCTGAAGGACAGGAGCGATGCAGCGATGGGGAGAAGAAGACGAGAGGCTCGCGAATCAAGAAAGCAAAGCTGGAGCAAGAAAGATTGGAGCATGGAGTTCCAGCAGAGAGAAGAAATGAAATATCTCATGTTGACTTTGTACTTAAAAAACCTCATACACTCTGTGTGTGTGGGTGTGAACTCTTGAAGATACTAGAAAGCGCCTATGTTCGAAACCATATACACTGATATTACCCTATAAATGTAGATAGTAGACCTGATCATTCAGTACGTTCAGGTCATCAGCTGACTTCATTTTATTGCCCCATAACATTGCGGAGTCTCGACCTGACCAACTGAATTAACCCCAGATCATCACACTGCCTCCAGAGGCTTGTACAGTGGACACTATGCATGATGGGGCATCGCTTCATGGGCTTCCCTTTTTACCCTGACATGACCATCACTCAGGAACAGGGTCAACCTGGACTCATCAGACCACATGACCTTTTTCCGTTGCTCCAGAATCCAATCTTTATGCTCCTGAGCAAACTGAAGCTTCTTCTCCTGATTAGTTTCACTAACAAGTGGTTTTCTGATGGACACACAGCTGTTTAGTCCCAATCCTGTGAGTTCTCATCATACTGAGTGTGTAAATGATCTTAATTTCACAATTAAACTTCACCATGAATTCTACTGTCGAGTTTTATGATTCGACTTCAAGTGTGTAAACCAAGTCAAGTCAAGTTTATTCTTATAACGCTTTTAACAATAGACATTGTTACAAAGCAGCTTTACAGAATTTTAATGAATTCAAACATGAGCTAATTTTATCCCTAATCTATCCCCAATGATCAAGCCTGTGGCGACGGTGACGAGGAAAAACTCCCTCAGACGACATGAGGAAGAAACCTCGAGAGGAACCAGACTCAAAATAGAACCCATCCTCATTTGGGTGATAACAGACAACGTGATTATAACAGTTTTAACATGAAGTCAGTTTCGTTGATGTTATATCTATTCATTAATGGAAACTTGAATGTAAAACTGTTCATGACAACTGCAGTCCTAAAGGTATCAAGTCGATTGTAGTCCTCAGCCATAGGTGCATTACTGTAAGTGTCCAGAGCATCTTCCAAGTGCGACTTTCAACTGTCCATATGGGGCTGTCCTCCACAAGAGTGATGTGATGAGACTCCAACCAGACGTAGGGCATCAGGATGGATCAGGCAGGTCCGAGGAGCAGAAGAGGTTCAGCATCTCAATCTCAGGATTGACATGTAACTCAAAAGGACAGACAGGGGGACACAGGTTGTTAGGTATGTCCAGTGTCACCTGATGAGTAGGAACAGTGTACATTTTGCACTGAGTGCAAGCAGAGACTCCAGCAAAACTAACTATGACATCATAAATATACAGCATATAAATGATCTCTGATCACGCTCAGTCAAGTTTTTTTTCAGGCCACATTTATTCCGTGAAGTTGATGGATCATCGCTATCCTTCCAGATTTTAATAACGTGTTGGACAGTTCTTAACCCAATTCCAGTCATTTCAGCTTGACTCTCCTTAGTTAGAGTTACTTAGAGGGGTGTGTTTTTTTCATTTCCGTTTCCGGTTGAGAGTACGTCGTGCGCATTCTGGCTGCCGCTTCTCACCAGAGCTTTTTTTAATTTTATTTTCTTTTTTTTTTTCAATTTTCATTTTATTTATTTATTTTTTCTGTGTGTTTGTGTAGTTTGATGTTTGTTTGAGTGTCTTGTCCACTGGTTGTGGTGTAGCTCCGGACCCAGTTTTGGGCGTTGGTTCCCTCTAGGCCTTGGTTCACTGTGGGTGATGCCTGTGCTCCCAGCTGTGGACTGCAGCGAGCTCGCTGCTCATTTAACATTCGTGGTTGTCCAGCGCTCTGTGCTTTAAAGCTTGGCGTGATGTTCCAAGCAATGTTGCTCAGTGGCGTCGCAGCGGCTGTGCAGGCAGTTTGGGACACACCAGCGCTCTGCGTGGCGGAGCTTCTGTGCTCGCTTTGTGGATCCACGGCGTGGTGTTTGAGCGATGTGGCTGACGGCGTCACGGCGGCTGTGCTGGAGATGTGGGACTCATTTTCATGCGCCTTTTGGTGGGACTGTGGTTGCTACACCACTGGAATTACATCCTGACCCCTACTTGGTGGACTTTTTACTTTTATTATTTATTTATTTATTTATTTATTTATTTTTCTTTGTCTATAATTGTAAAGCATCCTTGGGTTTCTTGAAAGGTGCTATATAAGTTGAACTTATTATTATTATTTTAGTTGCTTTCTTTGCAGGCCAATAATATGACCTTCTGAAACATAGTAACATCTTTTCCTCGGCTGCAGAATAAATCTTCCGATGTGGTTGTGTAAGAAATGAGAAGCTACTCACTGCATCAGTTAGGGCTCATTTATTTATTTATTTATTTATTTAGGCAGGGCAGTGTGTATTATTGGATTAGGCTATTAGCAAGAACCTAGCATTAACTTCAAAGAGATGACCAAGAAATTAAATAGCAAGAACTGAACATGAATTTGTATGTGAGCAAGAACATATATTCAAAATAAATCTTAGGTTTTTCGCAAGAATTTCACAAAGTTATTAGTAAAATATTATCAACAAGAAGCGCTTCTTTATCAATCAGAACTTTAGGCTTGATAAAGTCACTGTGGCAGCGGGGGCGTGGTCAAGCGTCGGTCTGTGAATAGAGGGCGGAGTCAGAGAAGGTAAGTGGTAGAATCACTGCACCTGATGGGAATTAATCTGTGTTTGTGTGTCTTCCCCAGTGACCGCGCCCTATAAGAGGAGAGGGAGAGCAGAGGAAGGGAGCTCTTCCCCAACCTGGACACTTGTGTGTGTGTGTGTGTGTGTGTGTGTGTGTGTGTGTGTGTGTGTGTGTGTGTGTGTGTGTGTTGGGCAAGCGAAATGAGAAGCTGAAAAGCTAAAATAAAAGAGTTTTGTGAGAATTCAGTTCTGGCCTGCGGTGCTTCTGTGCTCCACCCACCTTAACTATTTCTACAGTGGTGCTGAAACCCGGGACGGAGTACAGAAGAGAACAGCCTCATGGAGTCCTCCCCCTTCAAGGACCTGATCCATGCCCTCGCCATGGTGCAACAGAGTCAGCACCAGGCGCTGGTCGCCCTCCAGAAGGAGCAGGAACAACGGTTCGAAGCCCTGGTGCTGGCGCAGCAGGAAGATCGCCAGGCGTTCCAGCACCTGCTCGCATCGGCGGGGTCCACCACCGCCGCAGACCCTCCCCACCTCACCCTAACGAAGATGGGTCCGCATGACAACCCCGAAGCCTTCCTCACTCTTTTTGAGCAGGCAGCAGAGGCATGGGGTTGGCCAGTGGAACAGCGCATGGCGCGCCTCCTCCCCCTGCTAACAGGCGAGGCGCAGCTGGCCACGCTACAGCTCCCCACCGACAGCTGGCTGGTCTATGCCGACCTCCGCAGGGCCGTTCTCCAATGTGTGGGGCACACCCCAGAGCAGCAACGGCAGCGCTTCCGCTTACTGTGTCTGGAGGAGGTTGGCCAACCGTTCGTGTTTGGCCAGCAACTCCGGGACGCCTGCCGGCGATGGCTGAGGACCAACAACTGCGATGCCGAGGGAATCCTCGACCTGGTGGCGCTGGAACAATTCATCACCTGACGTCCGGAAGGAACAGCGGAGTGGGTCCAGTGCCATTGCCCAGCATCGCTGGATCAGGCCATCGAGCTGGTGGAGGACCATATGGTGGCTGTTCTGACGGCAGGACAGCGTGTCTCCTCTTCTCCCCTCTCTTCTCTCTCTCTCTCCCCTTCTGTTCCTCATCCTCACCCCATTCCCACACCGTGGAGGCGGGGGCCGGCTCCATCCCAGCCAGCCAGCCACACCCATGGTGCCCTACCATTTCCTACTTCCATGTCTGTGTCTTCCCCCCCTCAGGTGAGTGAGCTCCAGAACACCGGTGCAGAGGGAGAGCCTGGGTCGGTTTGCTGGCACTGCGGGGAGCCGGGGCACCTCCAGCATCAGTGCTCGGCGATGGAAGTGGGCGCGGTGGTCCAGATCCCTGATGCACCAGGGACCGCCCTCGATCGGGCCAGAGCATATTGCATACCGGTGAGTATCCAAGGGGATACATATCAGGCTTTGGTGGACTCCAGCTGTAATCAGACCTCAATCCACCAAAGCCTGGTGCAAGACGAGGCATTGGGGGGAACACAATTGGTGAAGGTGTTGTGTGTGCACGGGGATGTTCACAACTACCCTTTAGTATCAGTCCACATTCTATTTTGAGGGGAGAAATTTAGAGTAAAGGTGGCAGTTAATCCTCGCCTTACCCACTTGATAATTTTGGGGACTGATTGGCCGGGATTTAGGGAATTAATGGCACATTTAGTGAAGAGTGGGGCCTGCCATAATTTAGCGGGGGGAGGTCCCGGTGTGGCATTGGCGGGAGCAGCTGCCACAGAGCTGTCTACATCATCACCGCGTCAGAGTGAGGAGCAGCAGGCTCCTCCTCCCTCTCTCGGGGAATCCCTCGCGGAGTTCCCATTAGAGCAGTCATGAGACAAAACTCTGCGGCATGCATTTGACCAAGTGAGAGTAATCGATGGTCAAATGCTCCAGCCAAACGCCACCCCATCCTTCCCCTATTTCTGCATTACTAAGGATAGGTTATACCGAGTGACGCAGGACACTCAGACTAAGGAACCGATAACACAGCTTTTAGTCCCAAAGAGCTACTGGGAATTTCTATTCCAGGTGACTCACTTTAATCCCATGGCTGGACACTTGGGGCAGGATAAGACACTAGCCTGAATAATGGCCCAGTTCTATTGGCCAGGGATTCGTGGCGACGTCCATAGGTGGTGTACGGCGTGCTGCGAATGCCAGTTAGTAAATCCCGCGGCCATTCCAAAAGCGCCTTTGCACCCTCTGCCATTAATCGAGACCCCATTTGAAAGAATTGGGATGGATCTCATCGGGCAATTAGATCGGTCAACACAAGGATATCACTTTATTTTAGTTCTGGTGGACTATGCAATGCGATATCCAGAAGCAGTGCCTCTTCGCAATATCTCAGCACGTAGTATTGCAGAAGCACTCTTCTGCATCATCTCCCAAGTCGGAATCCCCAAAGAGATTCTGACTGATCAAGGCACTATGTTTATGTCACGCACATTGCGTGAACTGTATGGGTTACTGGGAATTAAGCCTATCCGCACCAGCATTTATCACCCCCACAAACGGATGGCTTAGTTGAATGGTTCAATCACACCCTCAAGAACATAATTCGGAAATTTGTAAGCAAGGATGCACGCAACTGGGATAAATGGTTCGAGCCCCTTTTATTCACAGTGCGAGAGGTCCCCCAAGCCTCCACGGAGTTCTCCCCATTCAAATTATTATACGGGCGTAAGCCACGTGGCATTCTAAATGTGCTGCGGGAAAATTGGGAGGAGGGACCTTCGACAAGTAAAAATGAAATTCAATACGTTATCGACCTGCACGCCAAACTCCACACGCTTACGCACCTAACCCAGGAGAATTTGCGGCAGGCCCAAGAACGTCAAGTCTGCCTGTACGACAGGGGCACGTGCCTTAGGGAATTCACACCGGGAGATAAAGTACTCATGTTGTTGCCCACGTTGAGCTCCAAATTGATCGCCAGGTGGCAAGGACCCTTTGAGGTCACACGGCGAGTCGGGGACGTCGACTATGAGGTGAGGCAAATGGACAGGGGCGGGACGTTACAGATTTACCACCTCAATCTGTTAAAACTTTAGAATGAGGAGGTCCCTGTGGCATTGGTGTCAGTGGTTCCAGAGAAGGCGGAGCTGGGGCTGGAGGTTCAAAAATGAAAATTGACATCGCCAACCACTCTGGTCTGATGTGGAGACCACCTCTCCCCGACCCAACTCACGGAAGTCGCCCAGTTGCAGACAGAATTTTCTGATGTGTTCTCGCCCCTGCCCGGCCGCATCCACCTCATAGAACACCACATTGAGATGCCCCCGGGGGTAGTAGTGCACAGCCACCCTTACAGACTGCCCGAACACAAAAAAAAGGTGGTTCGGGAAGAACTCAAGGCCATGCTCAAAATGGGCATCATCGAGGAGTCCCACAGTGACTGGAGCAGCCAGGTGGTCTTGGTTCCCAAGGCCGACGGATCAGTCTGGTTCTGTGTGGACTATAGAAAAGTCAACGCGGTGTCTAAATTTGACGCGTACCCAATGCCTCGTATTGACAAGTTGCTCGATCAACTAGGCACAGCTCGTTTTTATTCAACACTGGATTTGACAAAGGGATATTGGCAGATCCCCTTGACTCCACTATCCCGAGAGAAAACGGCCTTTTCCACACCGTTTGGCTTACACCAGTTTGTCACACTTCCTTTTGGGCTGTTTGGGGCACCCACTACGTTCCAGCGGCTTATGGATAGGGTCCTCCGCCCCCATGCCACCTACACGGCCGCCTACTTGGATGACATTATTATTTACAATAATGACTGGCTGCGGCACTTAGAACACCTAAGGGCCATCCTTAGGTCGCTGAGGCGAGTGGGACTCACAGCCAACCCAAAGAAGTGTGCGATTGGGTGGGTGGAAGTACGGTATCTGGGTTTCCACTTAGGCAATGGGCAGGTGCGTCCCCAAATTAATAAGACGACAACGATTGCAGCCTGCTCGAGGCCCAAGACCAAAAAGGGGGTGAGACAGTTCCTGGGGCTGGCTGGCTACTATCATAGGTTTATACCTAATTATTCAGATGTCACCAGCCCGCTGACTGATCTCACTAAAAAGGGAGCACCAGATCCAGTCCAGTGGATGCCAGCGGGCTTTCTCGGAGGTAAAGGCTGCAGTGTGTGGGGGCCACTGTTACACTCCCCTGACTTTTCTCTCCCCTTTATTTTGTAGACGGACGTGTCGGACAGAGGGCTGGGGGCTGTTCTGTCCCAGGAGGTGGAGGGGGAGGAATGCCCAGTGCTGTACATCAGCCGGAAGCTGACGGTGCATGAGGGCAGGTACAGCACAATTGAAAAGGAATGCCTCGCCATCAAATGGCCGGTCCTCGCCCTTCACTACTACCTGCTGGGGCGCCCTTTCACCCTCTGTTTGGACCACACACCCCTGCAGTGGTTCCACCACATGAAGGATACCAACGCGCGGATCACCCATTGGTATCTGGCACTCCAGCCGTTTAAGTTCGAGGTGGTCCACAGGCCGGGGGCGCAGATGGTCATGGTGGATTTCAAGGGGGGGGGGAGTCAGCTGCAGGCCGGACGGCTCCCCGGCCTGAGTCAGGCAGTGGGGGTATGTGGCAGCGGGGGTGTGGTCAAGCGTCGGTCTGTGAATGGAGGGCGAAGTCAGGGAAGGTAAGTGGTAGAATCACTGCACCTGATGCGAATTAATCTGTGTTTGTGTGTCTTCCCCAGTGACCACGCCCTATAAGAGGAGAGGGAGAGCAGAGGAAGGGAGCTCTTCCCCAACCTGGACACTTGTGTGCACGTGTGTGTGTTTGGGCGAGCGAAATGAGAAGCTGAAAAGCTAAAATAAAAGAGTTTTGTGAGAACTCAGTTCTGGCCTGCCGTGCTTCTGTGCTCCACCCACCTTAACTATTTCTACAGTCACCAAGATGTTCATGTGAAAAATGCATTTGTTCCATGCTAGTTAAGACGACAAGACGGTTTTGATATAATTAAAGATTTTTAAGATATATATTTTTTATTTTGCAGTGAATGTGTTTGGCTTTGAAAAGATGAAAACTCTTACAAAGTTCAAGTTCTTCCAGAACTTTAACGTTAAATAAAAACAAAAGCGTGCTTTGTCTTTTATTAAAAGCACTGTAGTTGCTTCATCGTTTCAGTTTTCCTCCATTTTTTCAATGAGAAAAAAAGATCCGATAATTTTCACATTTGACACTTTGGATGATTTAAAAAGAAGATATTTTCATGTCCTTTTGCTGAAACACAACCGAGTGTTTGGATTAGTTAGTGAGACAAAATGTATTGCTTCAGCCTGAGGGTTTTAAATGACGTGTCTTACAAGTGTGTGTGTGTGTGTGTGTGTGTGTGTGTGTGTGTGTGTGTGTGTGTGTGTGTGTGTGTTGAAGCGTGAATGTGAGTGGATGTGTGTTTTTCTTCTTTAGAAGCTCAGGTTATTAAAAAATAAGTTATTTTAAAAAATCCAAAGTGAAGGAGATGTCAGTCACAAATTACACACAGCACACACTGTTCCAACATCATCCTTCATTTCACACAATGTCCTATTCATGTGTGTGTGTGTGTGTGTGTGTGTGTGTGTGTGTGTGTGTGTGTGTGTGTTAGACGTGCCTCTGCAGGTAGGTTATATTCCGTCTCCTGCTGTCCATTATTGCACCGCATAACAATTGCAGTGAAACAAAAGAACTTTTTCCTGCTTAGAAAAAACATGACTAGCTGCCTTTCTCTGTTAGTCTTATATTTTTGTAGAAGTTTTAAATTTTTTTTTTCAGCAGGACAGGAGCACACTTGACCTCAACAGTGAAGAACAACAGAACTGAACCTTCACACCCTGTACAGAGTCATATCATCTCGCTCGCACAGAAAAGTAACAGACTCATCATCTATCCAGTGAAAATACCAGGAAGAACTCAGCTTTACTTTATTATATTACCAAAGATGTTAGCAAAACATATGTTAAAGCTGTACTGCCTTTCAGATTTTTCAAGTGTCGGTCATAAAAAGAATTTTCCCGACACCCAATTATTTTTGTTTAGTGACCGAAAGCTACTGAATTCAAATCACAGACTTCCAATTTTTTTTTTAAATAGAACAATTAATGACTTTAGATCCGTGTGTCCTGAAATTCTCTGCTATTTTTTCCTGCTTCACCATGACCCAATACAAGATACTACATCATGCATCACGTGGTGGGCTTTCCCCGTTCACACAAGGCATTGTGGGATACAAATTTGAAACAGGAGAGAAAAATGGAGGACGTGAGTGTGCGAATGAAATGTGAAAGAGCAACTATGGAAAGCGAGAAGAAAAGACGTTATGTTCTATACGAAGGAAATGAAACGCAGGACCAAACTAATAAATATTGGCGCTCAGCGAGCACCTCGGTGTGATCAGCTGTTCGTTTAGCGACAGAATGATGGAACTGTCAGTGCACGCTCAAAGGGAAACCTGTAGATGGCAGTAATGCAACACTGTGGATGCCAGCTGCTGTAAAACCCAAAAGAAGAAGAAGAAGGTAAACCTGCGCATGCGCACACGGACTTCCTCTGTCTGCTTGACTGCACCAAGAGAGCGATTTCATTCACATTATTTGCTTTAATCCCCTCAAATTAAATAACTTCCCAGCCACAGAATGGCCTGATATTTTGTGAGATATTACAGAAATAAACAGAGATCACAATCACCACATTTCAGACGGAACTAAATTTCACTGATTTTATGAAATCGAAAGGCCGTCTAGTTTTAAAAGGCACCTGTTAGCAAGATATATTAACTTAGCAATGATGAGCAGTAAGTTAGTTGGTTTCCACTGCGGTTTTATGCAAAACAGAAATGATATTTTAAATATTTTGACAAAACACAACACTAATTGTGAATGTTCTGTGTTTCCATTGAGTGATGTTACGCAATTAAAGCTAGTTTTTCTCTTCTAGACAGCTCTTACAGAGTGCGCTTTCTTCCAAAAGGTCATTTGCTCTTCACGTCATATCATCTGACTTAATGTGTTTCTGTTTCAATTTTGCAAAATATTACTTTATCGAATCATCTGAAAAACTACCTCATGTGAGCATAAAGATTTTTGTGGTAGTTGAAAGGTTTTTTCCAAAATTCATGTTTCCATTTTGTTGTTGTTGGTTTTTTTTAGTTCAGAATTTCAAATTGTGTATGAAGCAGTTTAATGGAAACATGCCTAGTCAAAGCTTTTGGCTAAAATACTTAAATATTTTCTATTATTATCTGAACTTACTTCTTAGAAAAGTTTTTAAGTCACGTCTTTTCAAAAGTGAGAACATTAACGATGTGAGAATTTCACCACAAATTAGCTCCGGAGTGTAACTATTGAACTGCTTTAGCTGTTTTAGCCAAAAGCTAGAAGTTGAACTTAAATAGAGTAGAAGCCTGATGTTTGCAAGAACCTAAACCAAGTATGAGCATGAATATTGTAAACACAAATATTAGCAAGATCATACACAATAATAACAGCCTTGTATTCATTTCTGCATTAGCGCCTTATACTTTTAATCATTTAGCAAACACCTGACCTTAAATATTATCAAAAACTAGCATAAATATATTACAGAACTAGCATCAACTTAAGAAACAATTTGTAAAGAGTAATAAGTTATAGATTAGCATATATTTAGGTCAGAATTTAGCAGTAACTTTTAACATTAGCAAAGAAAGCTCTCAGTTTGTTTAGCTCATCGAGGCGCCGACATCACAGAAGTGTGCACTTGTTGAACAAGTGGAGAAGTAAGCACAGTTCCCTGGTCATTTGCGACATCTGATTTGTGTGACAATCCAAAAATAAACTTGTGTCAGTGATTTCTGGGCAAGCTCTGATACTGATACAGTCATGCAACTACCCAGGAGATGATGTCTGGGATTCCCCGAATGGGAAAAGCCAAGGGCAAATTCACAAAGGCACGCTAAAAACAATACTGGGACAAGGCCTTGGTTTCTCTTAAGTTTTCTTCCTTTCACAGCTGGTTCTCAAAGCATCGCTGCCCTCTAGTGTATCTTTCTAACCTGCTACCCAGAAATCTGTCACTTTCTAAAAATGTACACACACTTTTTTTTTACTATTTGCGTGTTAGAATTACACTCTTTATTATGAACGCAGATGTTTTCAGATGGACTACGTGGCTGTAATGGCATTCAACTGCAACACGTTCCTACATGGACTTAACAGCTGAATGTACTTACACACACACATATGCACCATGTGCCTGCAGCCTGCTCTTATTCTTTCCAAAGCATTTTTCTCTTCTAACCATTAAACCACTTTTGATTTTGATGTGGCCCATTTAACAATGTGCCCCGTAAACATGTGTGTTTTTTGTCACCGATTGTGTGTATGTGTGTGTATTTCATTGCCAATCCCTTTAATATGTTTATACTTAAGATACTTCAAGAAGGATCCACATCAAACCCACATGCTGCAAGCTGCACCCAGTCACCATGAATTAGCAAACATGTTCCCTAAGTAGTGCATTAAAACGAGGGAGCATCACCACCACACAGCACTAAAACAGAAGCTATTCAAATTCTGGTTAAATTACTAAACTCCTCCTTTCAGATTAGCTATTTACCTAAAACTTTAAAACTAAGAATTATCATAATCTGCATATGAATAACATATACAAGGGTAAGTCAGAAAGTTTGAAGACAAATTGAAAAAAATCTTTATTTATGAAAATAACAAAGCTATTTCTCTACATATCCTCCATTTACGTCTAAACACCTCTGCAAGCAGTGTTTCCATTGGAGAATTCCTTCTTTGTAGAATTCTGGGGGATGTCTTTCACACCTTTTGAAATTATAACATCTGTCTTAGAACTTTTTGACTTACACTCGTATAAAGATATGTAATGTGGAACTGGTTAAAGTAGTAAATGACCAATGCAACTTAGTAGTGGAGCCCCACAAGCATAGAGTGTGGATACATAAAGAAACCCATTGAGTTGTTTTCTGATGGTTTCGGTCCCGTGTGTGCCTGCCACCACAGGAAACCCATCAACTAGTGAAGTGTGAAGTAGAGTAGTAGTTGGGACATTATAGTAGTGAGTAATTGGTATTCTTGTCTCAGCAATGGTGAAATCAAATTTGTAAATAAAATCACTGCCTTGACTCTACTCATCAGGCCAGAGCTATTCTCTTTCTGTGTACATTTTGTACAACATAAGGAAACAGCATAGTAATGATAACAGTAAAGAAATAAAACAAAAGAGGCTGGCTATGATATAAGAAAATTCTACAACCCAAAAACAGATGGGAGCCCCGCTTTTCAGCAGTGCCTAAATCTATATATTACTGGTTAAAGTAGTAAATGACCAACATAACTTAGTACTGGTTAAAGTAGTAAATGGCCAACATAAATAAGCACTTGTTATAATCATAAATGATCTGTGTTCATTTGCGCTGATTAAAATAGCTTCTTGCACGCTAATTACTGTGCTATATGTCTAACAGGGTTGTTGTTTTTTTTTTTTTAGGATTCAGCATTATAGTCCATATGTAAGTGCAGCCCAAAGGGTGTGAAATAATCATATCTTTTCTACACCCTTGGAAGAAATTTGGTATTCAGCTTCTAACTTGCAGTATGCGTGAAGTGCACTGAATAGGACATGAAAAGGACACACCCTATGTAATGCAGTTGAACTCAATGTTCAATAGGTTGCTTGAGATTCAGGTGCACGACATCATGAATGAACGAAATTCTCTTCAATGAACTAATCTTTTGAGCAAAGGTTTTCATGTGCAATATCTAATGCACTCCTACATCAATAGATTTAGATCTGGGTTCATTTATTGCACTTGAAAATTCAGTTTGAGGCACGAACATCCAAAGCTAAATCTTTTAGATGATTGTTTTTAAGGGTGCAGGGGGTGAGTTGGCACCAAGCCCTGTTTTTCTAACCTTCTGTGTGTGTGTGTGTGTGTGTGTGTGTGTGTGTGTGTGTGTGTGTGTGTGTGTGGTGATTTGTTTCAGCTTTCCTCTTGTTTTCCCTGGCTGCATGCCCTCGCATTATTAATAGGCGTCCTAATCACGCTTTAAAGCCTCTGTCCTCGTAATCAGACCCCATATGGCATCAGGAGCTGGAGGGGCCAAGCTGCGCAGTACAGCGGAGGAAATAAATAAATAACGGGATAAAAATGCACAGGGCTCATGTGTTTTTGTTTAAAGTAATGACTTGGTTTTCACTGATCAAATCAATTGCATACTTTCACACACACACACACAGCGCCAAGCAGCAGTAAAGGTTACACACATTTCACTACTGATTTACCAGAGGACTTTGTCTCCCTTTTGGACATGTCGTGCACTACACAGGGTGCCAAATTGCTCCGGTTGGAATACAGATAGAATTTCATTTTTGTGACTAAATCCATTTACTTACTTACTGGTTGATTTTGAGACTCATTCACTGAAATACAACATTGCATTTTATGATAAATTATCGTCAATCATTTTTTTTATTCTGTATATGCACTACATGTCCAAAAGGAATCTATTTAGTATGGTCCAAACAGAATATATGTTCCAAATCGGAAAAAGAGCAAATCATGATTCCAGAGAAGATGTACAAAAAAAAAATCCATATTGCATATTAAACTACAACGATAACATGAGAAAGGAAAAATCCATTTTCCATTTTGGTCCAGTAAAGAGTCAGATGACAAAATGAGTGAGTTGAAACATGAAATAATGTGCCGTTGTATTGGTTTGAGTGAAATACAAATAAAAGATTGTTTACAAATCATTGTTTTTGGTTTTAATTTCAATTCCAACACACCATCCCAACATTTTCTGATTTTGGGTTGCACGTTTTGAAAGTAACCAAATGAAAAAAATCCCACCCCCTCCCTTCAGCCCTCCCTCCAAAGCCAAGTCTCCAAACCACATGAACGCGCACCGCCTGATTCCTGCTGCAAGAGGAGTCCATGAGCTCGAGTGTTGGGGGAGGACTGTAGTATGTCGCTGTCATTTCCAATTACCTCATGTCTTATTCGCATGCAAGAAAACACTGAATATCATCATCACGAATGTAAACAACAAACATGACTGTTATTAATTGGTACGTAATGATTCACCCAGTTCATGATTCTCTACAATTCATGAGATTGGGTTCATGATTCAATTTTCCCACAATATTTTTGAAAAAAAAGTAAATGAAGAAAATGTTATTACCAAAAAAAAGCAACATTAATTTTCCTATTATTTATCAATTTAATGTTCCCTTTGTCCAATAAGAAAACCCCTTTTGTTTCATTTTCTTCATCTCATCTCATTATCTGTAGCCGCTTTATCCTGTTCTACAGGGTCGCAGGCAAGCTGGAGCCTATCCCAGCTGACTACGGGCAAAAGGCGGGGTACACCCTGGACAAGTCGCCAGGTCATCACAGGGCTGACACTTATGGCCCTTTTCCACTACCCTTTTTCGGCTCGCTTCAGCTCACTTCAGCCTGACATGGCTCGCGTTTCGACTACCTCAGAACAGCACAACTCAGCTCACTTCAGCCTTACTCAGCACCCAAAACTCGCACGGTTTCGGAGTGGGGCTGAAGCGAGCCAAACCGAGCCGAGTGGGGCTAGGGGCGTGAGCAGACACTCCCCTGTGCACTGATTGGTGAGGAGGAGTGTCCTCACACGCCCACACACGCCCCGCGAGCACGCTGGGATCTGTAAACACCGTAAACCCGGAAGAAGAAGAATTACGAGAATTTCTGAAGCCTTATGCGCCTCACCTCATCTATACGCTCTTGCCAGTATCTGTTGGCGTTGTCAGTGACAACAAGCCACAGCACCAAGAACAGCAACACTAATGACTCTATGTCCTCCATGTTTATTGTTTACTATCCAGGTCGTGAGACTACCGCTTAAAAGGTCACTGATGTCACTGTTTGCGCTGCCTAAGGACATCATGTGACATCCACCCACTTTCGCTAACTCCACCCAACGTGTCCACCCACTTCCAGCCAGCACGGTTCAGCGCGGTTGTAGTCGAAATGCAACTCCAACAGCCCCACTCAGCTCACAGGCCCGGCGCCATGGGGGGGGCAAAAGGGGGCGTCGCCCCCTCGTGGCTACAGCCCTGCCCCCTCAACGGAGACTCAGATAATTTAATTGTTTTCTTATGAAAATATAATGTATTATAGACGTATTAATAATTTGCATTTTCAAATCCGAAATATTAAGTGGTTGCGCATTGCACAAAAATACATTTCACATAAATCACTACTAAAACTGGCACGGTAGAACAAATCTGATTGGTTGTTATGATTCTTACGTTGCAATCGTAGAATTCAACTGTATTAAGGTAGGATTATTTCAAAAAGCCTGAATTTAATATTAACCCTGTTTTAGACATATGTATCAATCCTAACTACTGGGGACTAGTTATTGTGGGTGTGTGTGTGAAATGTTGACACAGCCGCGCACACACAGACCTGTGATAAGGACAAGGGTCGTGCGGGCGGGCGGGGGTTTTACATGCACACTTACAAGTGCACTGTCTCTGCAATATCCTGTAATATGCAGTCAGTTTACGGGAGTAGTCTTTCCCCCGCCGAATTAAACGAATTCAATCACAATATTGTGAATCCATTTTCTTTCTTTGTAGGCTAAGTTTATCTCCGTTTATGTTGGTGTATGTGTTCATATATGGTCCGCTTTGTGCGCAAATAGCGTAAGAATATGTGTCGTTGACGTCACCCCCCATGCAGCGGGGGTGAAAATTCATCACTTCAGAGTGTTTTGTCCCCTACACGCCTAAACTGGGATCGCGGATTAAGTGGTTAGCGTTGACTCGGTGCGAGTCAGGATTACTGGTGCAGCCGCGGGGTCTGTTGATTTTTTTTTTAAATTATGATTTTGGCCGCCGAGCCAAGTACCTTAGACTTGCATTGACGTTTTGTTTTCATGCCGCGGAGCTATTTGTATGTATTTTAAATGTAAAGGACTTGCCTGTAGGTTTGTGTGTGTTGTTTTATGTTTGGCATCTTTCCGGTTGTACCGCGTGTCTGTGAGAAAATTGGAGGGGAGGGGTAACAGGTGGGCACGGGGGTTGATAAAGCGCAACTGCCCTGGTAATATGTCACATGATTTTCCCGGACTAAAGCAACCTTCGGGGCCGTGGTGGTTTTGTGGTTGGCGCAGTTAATTGTTTGAAACACGTTGTCAGACCGCCATCACTACTACACACTATATGAAAAAACATTTGCCCCCTTGCGATTTCTAATTGCCCCCTTAGTAAACTGTTCCTGGCGCCGGGCCTGTCAACTCAACTCAGCCGCGTTGGTAGTGGAAAAGCGGCAATAGACACAGACAACCATTCACACTCACACCTACGGTCAATTTAGAGTCACCAGTTAACCTAACCTGCATGTCTTTGGACTGTGGGGAAAACCGGAGCGCCCGGGAGGAAACCCACGCGGACACGGGGAGAACATGCAAACTCCGCACAGAAAGGCCCTCGCCGGCCACGGGGCTCGAACCCGGACCTTCTTGCTGTGAGGCGACAGCGCTAACCACTACACCACCGTGCCGCCCTGGCTCCAGACTCCCTTGGGATTTTTCCAGACACGTTTTGTTATTTTATTTTTTTCTGCTGTAGACAGATGGCCTTGGGCAAAATTACCCTTCTGGATGAGTGTGTAAAGGGACATACTTTCATATAAAAAAAACCCACGAAACTGGTCCAGGATATGCACTTTAAGGTCAAAGGTTTTTTTTTTAAGTGTATTGTTTTTACGCCGCCACAGAAGCAGCAGTGGTAGTGACTCCTCCACACGGCCAGGGGGCGCAGGAGCGCAGCGCAGCGCTCTCACCGGCCCCAATAAACAACCAGCGAAGAAGAGGCACTGTGCCGCATGTGTGTGACTGAAAATGGGCAAAAGGAGGCAAAAACTTAAGAATTTAACGAATTTAAGTAAAAAACAGAAGAAACACCTGAAAGAATTCGGAGAACAGCACCCGTTTGATGATCAGTAAGAGTTTATTCAGATGTAAAAAAGGATTTATAGCAGTTTATAAGGATTTTCAGGACAGCCCGGCTAGCAAAATAATACTAGCTCACGAGCTAAACTTTCATTTCGTTTTTTATTTTTGGATTTATAATCATGTTATTGATGTTTAATTTTATTTATATCTGGTTGCGTAATGTATTCGCTCAAAACACAACTTGCAATGAAGTGAAAACAAATAATTGCATTTTCATTGTCAGAATCTAAATATTAAAGATGTAATAAATCATTGTTAAGTTTTTCCCTGGTTTTAGTGTCACTGAAAGACCTGAGAAAACACAGATTGTTCGCTTGGTGAGTGGCAAAGTTTAATATTTAACATGTTTACCTAAAATATATTTAAGTGGAATTGTTGTTCGGTTTGATTCCCAATTAATGTATTTTTATGGTAATTAATTTGAGTATCAGATGAGATTTTATTCCTGGAGTCCACAGCCTGCTCTGCAGTGGGCGAGAAGTGCAAAACAAAATGACAAACGCTTTTACCAAGGGCAAAACAAATTTACATCTTAGAAAACAAATTGGCAAGATGCGAAACACTTTTATGAGCACTGAGACAAATTTACAAATGAAAACCTTCGCAGAAGGGGAATGGACCAAATGCTGAAAGCAACCCGGAAGTGATAGAGTGAGCGGTCAATTCGTGTTGGCTTGGTCCTTCTGTCTGGTCCATGTCCTTTAAAAATCCTAGACACTGTCCACACGAAAAGCAAAGCCACGTTAAGCAGTTCATGTGTTTTCCACAAAAGGGGCAAAACGTCGTTCCGTCACCATAAACTGCATGGGAGATGACACGGATTGACCGCTCACTCTATCACTTCCGGGTCGCTTGCAGCATCTGGTCCATTCCCCTTCCATGAGGATTTTTGTTTGTAAATTTGTCTCAGCATTCATAAGTGTTTCGAATCTTGTCAATTTGTTTTTTAAGCTGTAAATTTGTTTTGTCCTTGGTAAAAGTGTTTTGCTTTGTAAAAAGTAAAAGCATTCAACATTTTTATAATTTTGTTTTGCACTTCCCGGCCACCGCGCTGCTCTGATCTTCAGTTTATTTTCTCACCCTGCTGGGACTTTATTAGGGAGTTCATGTGTGATGACAAAAGGTTAATATTCCTCCTCCTCACAGACCAAGAGTCCGGAAAACTCCGGCTCCGAGATTGATGAGGAACCAGATGAGGAAAAACCGACTGCGTATGAAAACCTGCTTTTGAGCATCAACACCACCACCGCTGGGGATGAGGATGAGAGCGAGGAGGAAGGTGATGAAGATTCTGCAGAGGAGCTGGACGACCCTCATGAAGGTTTGTTGTGTTGATTTATGAATTGATTTTGTCCAGCAGTGTAAAACTGTCCATTACTGAAGCAGATAAGAAAAATTCAGTCAAAACAGAGTCTTGATTTAAAACAAAATCAAGCAATTTCTAGGATCGCTGGGCAATCTCCTAACTAGGGTTGCACCGAATCCAAGATTCGGATTCGGCCGAATCTTGGCCTTTTTAAAGGGGTTCGGTTTCGGCTGAACCCTAGAGTGCCGACTGAACCGGATCCTACGTACGGCGCACGTGCATGCGATTACGTCGTCAATGTTTAGGAGAAGATAGCCTCCATTGTGCTTGCAGTCGACATCGAAAATGGAAGCAGTGAGCCGAAAGAGTGTTGTGTGGCAGTACTTTCAAGTGAAAGAGGGAGATTCAAGTCGCGCAACATGCACACTTTGCAGTACAGAGTTGTCTTGTGGTGGGAAAGATGCTAAACAGTACACAACATCTCCGCTGTTAAAACATCTTCACTCAAAGCATCCGACGGAGTACGAGTTGTGCATGGCCGAATCTAACGTCAGTGAGGCTTCAGGTACCGCACAGTCACAGATTAAAAAGTGGTACTCAGACCACCATTACCAACGCTAGCTATAGAACTAGGTTGTTAATAGACCCCTTTGCATGTTTGTAAACAAACCGACCGTTGCCAGGATGCGCGCGCAGCCTGGACCCAGAAACAATGGCGCTGCCTATAGACCGGCATTATGAGCTGTCAGATTATGCCAAACAATTGTCGTTACAAGATCGAGAATGCTACATAAATAAGTTAACTCTAACAAGTGGACATCGCCTACCGGATCCGCATTTAATTAAAGAGTGGACGGACGATGTTAGTAAGTTCCCTGGTATACAATGGCCAGATATATACTCGTACCTTATTGACAAGACTTCAGTGTACACCCACGAAAAACTTCATGCCTACAAGTCTTTAGACGCATATGATTATGTGCGGGCATGTACAACTTGATTAACAATGGGACATTCATATTCATTTTGTTTTAATCAAATTATGCCAGTGATGTGATGGCAATGTGGCTTTAGCTACAACAGCAAATCCCAACACTAAACAGCAATTTGCAGGAGGTGATGGCATGAAAGGAATGATGGTGTAAAGAGTGCAGCTAAGAGAAATCAGAGCTGCATAAAAAGCGAGAGGCAGAGAGCAGAAATGAAACTGAACGGGGCGGGAGCTAGGTTAGAGCAGTCAGCGTAAGTTGGCATTTAGAGTGAGGGCACACAATTTTACCTTTCCATCCTTGCTTTAAAATGGTATTTTTCGGCATACACAAATAATGACGGCACAAAACCTGGACCGCTTGAGTCAAGCGAGACCTCTCCTACAAACAAAACTGCATGCAAAGCTAAGTTAACATGCTAACAATATTCATTACATTGTGTAACTATGACCCAGCTAATCAGACAAACGTTACCAAAGTATTTTGCTACATCAATAAACGAAGACTAGAAAGAATAAAAAAGAAAGATTTAATAAATAGCCTGATCTTACCTGTGATGAAGTGGGCGCTGCAAACCCGCACATTTTTGATGGTGCTTTCATCCCAGGCTACACGTTTGATGGCTTGTAGTCATAGACGTCGGTGATTTTTTTTGGAATGGGTGAGATCCTGCTGGAATTCTGAACATTTTAACCCCATCACTGCTACGATTCTGACACCCGACAACACAACAACTAGGCATTTCTGAGTCTTTTTGGGTCCAGGCTGCACGCGCAATTTCCGCTTGCGTATGAATGACGTTTACTGCGAAGGGGTCTATAAAATAGCCTACGTGGAGACGTGTTCGAGTTTTTTGTGCTACACTTTGTTTAATGTATCTAATTAAGCCTACAGTTGTAAGTGCTTGAAATTGAAGTGAAATAGCCTATAATTTATGTTCCATGAGCGTAAGCATTAAACATGATCAAGATCCCCAGTAAGGTTTTTTTTTCTGAGGAAAACAGATTCAGCATTAAATATCACCTTTTTGTTTGAAAATTAAGTAGGCTTACATGTATGCAAGAGTTAAAATGTAAATGTGCTATGTTTTGCTGCATTCTATCTGCAGAGATTTTTTTTTTTTTACTTTTTATTTTTTGTTCAACAAAGAGCACTTTAGCAATGGCTCACTGTTACTGACAGGCCTTATTCTTTTAGCAATAATATCACTTTTTGCTCTTTTTCTTTGTTCTTTATAATGGACAGTATACTAAAGCCTGTACACTGAATGACTTTAAGCTGAAAATTTCAGTGGTGTTCTCTAAGGCCCAATCCCAATTCTAATTTCTACCCCTCCCCCTTCCCCTTGGCCCTTCCCCTTGAAACTGAGCTACAAGGGATAGGGCTTGAAATTCAACCCCTACGTATTGGGATAGCCCTTCAACGATCGCATACGTCATCGCGTACCTCCGTCAACGTTTACGTTAGCAAAACGCGACCAAATGCGTCACTGGCTGCGACCAGCCGCTACAGTCAGAGCCAGAGGCAGAAATCTCTGCTGGCAGGGTGTGATTTGTTAACTAACACCACTGAATGGGATATCTTTGGCGCTTCGTGCACCACATCCGACAGAATGAGGTGTCAGAACACTCATGTAAACAATAAAAGCGAGAATAACAGAACAAAACATACACAGTCAAGCAACCGAAAACAATACTCACTCCCAAAGCTTTTTAGCAGCAGCTTGGATTTCAGAAATCGCTGCTCATTCTCAGCTCGAAAGCGAATCAAGCGGCGTGTTTCCTCTGGATAACAACTTAAAACACGTAAATAATGGAGAAAATACATTTATGACAATCTTTCGCCGCGGGAACCGCCATCTTTCTGAAATCCGCATGAAATCTCACTGAAATCCGCATGGCATTGTGGGAAATCACTCAAACCCCTTCGTTCGGAGTCTGCTCCAGGAAAATCTCCGTTTGGAGGGGTACAGAAGCCCTACCCCTTCCCCTACCCCTCCGCGTTAACTGGGATTGGGATACCCCTACCCCTTCACGTGAACGCGCAAAATGGAGGGGAAGGGCCAAGGGGTATGTCCAAGGGGTGAAATGGGATTCGGCCTAAGTGTGACTATTCAAATACAAAAAATGTTTTTACAGTTTAAAATAAAATAATAAAATATTCCTTCTGGATAAAGTATCTCTATCTTACTATTAAGAAAAGGAAATGTGCAATGTTTTTCACTGCATTATAATGTACTAGCTAATGTTCGGAGTAGGATTCGGTATTCGGATTCGGCCGAATCTTAAGCAGTGGATTCGGTTTTCGGCAGAACCTTAAAAATCAGGATTCGGTACATCCCCAGTGTTTCCCACAGACCAGGTAGCAATTTGTGGTGCTCCACTGTGCCGATGTGGGAATCGTGCGCGGTGGTGTTGTGGCGGTCGGTGGAGTCGGTCATTGGGGTGTATGCAAAGTGTTTGCAGCAGGCGGTGTTCAAACACACAGTATTTTTCTTCAGAGTCACCTGTGGGACTATTTTAAAGCTACAAGAAGCATTTGAGATTATTCAGCTCAATATAAAATCTTTTAAGTTCTTTAAGAGAAGACAGCTAAAACAATTTTTACCAGAACCCTGCCTGGTTTCATTCCTCGACCCAACTTTACATTACAGGGCAGGCCAGTAGTTTGCTGGGCTTGATGTTGATGGAAAACCTGTCTTTTAAATTTATGAAAATTACTCACCAAAATTGAAGTTAAAGTTTAGTTTTTTACCTTTTTGGTGGCAATCTTTCAATCATTCTTTAGTTGACCAGGGTGGCCATGGGTCCTTAAAAAGTCTTAAATTTACTTTTCCTAAAATTAGGCCATTAAAAAGTCTTAAATTGTCTTAAATTTCAAACCCCGTGGTCTTAAATTTTCAATCTTAAATTTATGGAGATTTTACTCAGTCATATCGTTAAAATGTGGTACACTTTGGATGGGGAAAAAGTTTAATTGTTTTTGATGCTCACAATTATGCCGCGCAGGCTCCGAATCCACCGGTTGCTAGACACACGCGTGCTTGACAACCACTCAGTGCCTGATCTGTTGATGGAGGGTAGTCCGAGCCACAATGGGTAAATGTAAATTTAATGATAACTGGCTGCAAGATGCAAAATACTCGTGGTGGCTGAAAGCTGTACCCAAAGATGCCAACGAGGCGTACTGTAAGACTTTTAAGTTGGGCACAATGGGGATAAGAGCGGTGGACTCTCGTGTGAAGAGCGCCAAGCACGTTGCTTTTGCTAAAGGCCGCGAGCATCAGCCTCAAATATCCGACTTCAGCGCTGCCACCACTAACGGTCGTGGAGAAGATTCAGGGATGAGAATTTTCCGCGGATCCGCGGAATTCCGAGTTTTTCCCGCTGAAAATGTCATTTTTGTGAAACGTGTAAATCCATTGAGAAAATTTCGGGGGGGTTCGGGGTGTGTGTGTGTGTATGGTTAACGATCTGTGGTCACCTTATAACACAGACATCCCGAATCTCCCGGAAGTTCCGGGAGTCTCCCGCATATTGATAGCAGCTCCCTGATGCCCGCAAATTGGAGAATATCTCCCGGAATCTAGAGCAAGCAAGCGCACGCGAAACATTGTCTACCTCGCGCATCTTAGAATGTGCGCATATGACGGAGCGCGAGAGAGAGGCTGCATGTGTGCCTGTTCATGTAGCGCATGCTAGGGGTGTGCAAAAATATCGATACGGCGATATATCGCGATACTTTGTCTTCCGATTCAATATCGATACTCAAAATTTGAATATCGATATTTTTTCAAATAATAAAATCATGTTTCAGACGGGTTGTAAAACCAGTACGACTTCCGCACCTCTGCTCTGCGAGGTGTCGCTGTGCCGCTCCCTCACTGCAAGGCACTCTTCGTCTTCTCTTTTTTCCCCGGCGGTTGCAGTGAGGAAAAAAAAACAGGCAAGCATGGCTGTTAACGTAAACCTAGAGACGCCGCCGAACTTTAAGGCAGATGTTTGGAGGCACTTTGGATTCCAAAGGAAAGGAGAAAAAAAAAACAGTGAGCCAGACAAAGAGAATGCACTTTGCAAAACCTGTTTCGCTCCAATTAAATTAAGATGCTCCAATTAAGATGCCCACTGCACTTTTCAATGTGTTTCAGACAGTGTGTTGTTCCTGCAAAATAAGCACAAGTTAAATGTTCTCCGGTATATGTTCTCAAGTTTACAAAGAACAAATAGATATTAGTGTTAGCACTGAAATGTATGTGCAGTCTGCAGTGCAAGTTTTAAGTTTTCATAAAACAATTTGATTCTGCTTGTTAAGCAGCACTGATGTGTCCATGCTTACAGAAAAGTTGAGAATACTAGCACAGAAATGGGAATTTTCTGTATGTTGTAGTGAAGCAACTCTTGGTTTTGCCAGCAGTGGAATAGAGACAAATATATGTCTGGCAAGAGTGTGTAGTTATGTATGTGAAATGTAATTTTACAGTGGTCAATAAATTCTGATTTTCTTCAGTGACACAGATATCGTGATGTGGTTGAAATTTCTTGCAATATATTGATTATCGCAGAATCGCTGTACCGTGATAATATCGTTATCATGGGCAAAATATCGCCATAGTATCGTATCGTGAGGTATCTGGTGATACCCAGCCCTAGCGCATGCTAGACAAAGAGCATCCTGATTGGGTTACTCAGCAAAATAAGCCAATCAGCTTTCAGTGTGGGCGGGCTTTTATCCCTTTTCTTGAGGACCGACGTTTTCAGTTGAGTCAGTGCAGCCTACAGGATCGGCATGGCAGAGAGGGCGCGCCCCAAAAAACAAAATACAAAACGCACTTCACCTCAGATTACACAACAGAATCTCCCTGCCTAATAATCTCCCTGTCTAATACAGTGGTGCTTGAAAGTTTGTGAACCCTTTAGAATTTTCTATATTTCTGCATAAATATGACCTAAAACATCATCAGATTTTTACACAAGTCCTAAAAGTAGATAAAGAGAACCCAGTTAAACAAATGAGACAAAAATATTATACTTGGCCATTTATTTATTGAGGAAAATGATCCAATATTACATATCTGTGAGTGGCAAAAGTATGTGAACCTCTAGGATTAGCAGTTAATTTGAAGGTGAAATTAGAGTCAGGTGTTTTCAATCAATGGGATGACAATCAGGTGTGAGTGGGCACCCTGTTTTATTTAAAGAACAGGGATCTATCAAAGTCTGATCTTCACAACACATGTTTGTGTATCATGGCATGAACAAAGGAGATTTCTGAGGACTTCAGAAAAAGCGTTGTTGATGCTCATCAGGTTGGAAAAGGTTACAAAACCATCTCTAAAGAGTTTGGACTCCACCAATCTACAGTCAGACAGATTGTGTACAAATGGAGGAGATTCAAGACCATTGTTACCCTCCCCAGGAGTGGTCGACCAACAAAGATCACTCCAAGAGCAAGGCGTGTAATAGTCGGCAAGGTCACAAAGGACCCCAGGGTAACTTCTAAGCAACTGAAGGCCTCTCTCACATTGGCTAATGTTAATATTTGTGAGTCCACCATCAGGAGGACACTGAACAACAATGGTGTGCATGGCAGGGTTGCAAGGAGAAAGCCACTGCTCTCCAAAAAGAACATTGCTGCTCGTCTGCAGTTTGCTAAAGATCACGTGGACAAGCCAGAAGGCTATTGGAAAAATTTTGTGGACGGATGAGAACAAAATAGAACTTTTTGGTTTAAATGAGAAGTGTTATGTTTGGAGAAAGGAAAACACTGCATTCCAGCATAAGAACCTTATCCCATCTGTGAAACATGGTGGTGGTAGTATCATGGTTTGGGCCTGTTTTGCTGCATCTGGGCCAGGACGGCTTGCCATCATTGATGGAACAATGAATTCTGAATTATACCAGCCAATTCTAAAGGAAAATGTCAGGACATCTGTCCATGAACTGAATTTCAAGAGAAGGTGGGTCATGTAGCAAGACAACAACCCTAAGCACACAAGTCACTCTCCTAAAGAATGGTTAAAGAAGAATAAAGTTAATGTTTTGGAATGGCCAAGTCAAAGTCCTGACCTTAATCCAGTGGAAATGTTGTGGAAGGACCTGAAGCGAGCAGTTCATGTGAGGAAACCCACCAACATCCCAGAGTTGAAGCTGTTCTGTACGGAGGAACGGGCTAAAATTCCTCCAAGCCGGTGTGCAGGACTGATCAACAGTTACCGCAAACGTTTAGTTGCAGTTATTGCTGCACAAGGGGGTCACACCAGATACTGAAAGCAAAGGGTCACATACTTTTGCCACTCACAGATATGTAATATTGGATCATTTTCCTCAATAAATAAATGACCAAGTATAATATTTTTGTCTCATTTGTTTAACTGGGTTCTCTTTATCTACTTTTAGGACTTGTGTGAAAATCTGATGATGTTTTAGGTCATATTTATGCAGAAATATAGAAAATTCTAAAGGGTTCACAAACTTTCAAGCACCACTGTAATCTCCCTGCCTAATAATCTCCCTGTCTAATAAGGGTAAAAATAATGACAGTTTCACACCATGTACTGTTTGCAGCAGTGGTTTCAGCATTGCCCATGGTGGCTTAATTAAATGATTGTAAAGGACATGTTGAGGTGAGGAGTGTCCGTTCATGTGCATTATATTTAGGTTAGCAACAGGCTGTCATGAAAAGACCAAACTTATTGAAGATTTCCGTAAAGTAACAATGTATGAATATACATCATATCACATATATATCTCAAGTACACGTCATATATAAGTGTGTATCTTTTATAAATGGGGTTAGCTTATCTAATGTAGCATGTTGGGGAGAATCATAGTATCATATCTATATTTCTGATAAAATCTTAGGTATGATAGCGTGTATAACTCTCCTACTTATTGCTCATTTCATGGGGGGAATTGCTGGCATGTGCCGCGCAGGAGCGTCTGCCCAAGTTTTTTAGGCTGAGATGAACTTATAGTTTTTGATTTAAAAAAAATTCCAACATGTAATGCCCATTGTACACGCCTGTTCTTTAATTCAAAATCACCATCTCGATCTTCAGATTGACTGTATGGTATCTGTATTACATTCCACAACATCCTGTCCAGATAAAACCTTGTTGGTGCACACAGCAGTTGAAAGGGAAGTGATGAGTGATGTTGAATGTTGCCTGCTTAATATGCAAGACCTCCTGCTACCATGAGAACATCAGAAGAAAGCTTAAGAGAATTATATGACAGAACTTTTTTCTGGTTTGCACTTCATTGTAAAGGATTAGAGTATTCAAAGACATGAATAGCAAAAATGCAGAAATATAATACTGTAGAGCTCGTTTATATT
Source organism: Neoarius graeffei (assembly GCF_027579695.1). Classification (NCBI taxonomy): domain Eukaryota; kingdom Metazoa; phylum Chordata; class Actinopteri; order Siluriformes; family Ariidae; genus Neoarius; species Neoarius graeffei. Next base: position 3,622,111 of record NC_083575.1, on the reverse strand, counting down.
AAAAGGTGCTTTGATTTTTTTTTTTTTTTTGAAATCATCAAATGTGAGTTGATTAAAAACAAGTCTCTTGTCCCATATTAATCGTTTTCACCTGGGAGTCCACCAAGAAGGGGAATTTATTTCCAAATAAATTGCAACTTTTTGCTGATAAAATTAATGGTTTTGGGGTAAAAAAAAAATAGCCAAAAATAATTAACTCCCGCCCCCTGGGTCCCCACCGGGGCTCTGCCAGGGAAATCGATAAATCAAACGGGATAAAGAACTGTTTCCGATGGGCATGGCTCGATAGTAGCGTTACCGTCATGCAGATAGGGACACAAACTGTGACGACGTGCCTGACGGAACATATCCGAAAAGTGGACGTGCCGGGAAAGGTTCTGTGTATTCTGTGCTCAGATATGATCAATTATGGAAACAGAGGAGCTAGAAACGTCCAGGAGCACATCAAAACAAAAAAGCACAAAGGTACGTTTTACTTAAATTGTCAAAGATAGAGTCAGGAGGAATCTAATATATCGTTACGGTTACCTCCATTATCGCTCACGATATATATTTGTTATCTTAAAGTTTATAAACGTTTTAAACCATCATTGAATTTGAAAACATATATAAAGCGCACCCCCCTTTTGAAACCCCCCCATGCACACTTTGCGAGCGTTATGTCTGCCCTTGGCAGACATTTCAGAGTTTTTTTTAAATGTCCCATTCTCATCCCTGGAGGATAGATCTGCAAGATGTAAGAGAATATTGTGTGTGTGTGTGTGTGTGTGTGTGAGAGAGAGAGAGAGAGAGAGAGAATATATTCTATTGCGTGCATGTGAGAGAATAGTATTGTTTGTGTGTGGGTATCGTTCCAAGTGTTTTAAGAAGTGCAAGTGAGCGTACCTTTCAAGTGAGTGAGCCGAAGTTTCAGGTGTATGTGCATTCACATTGTTTAACTGTTGTTTTCTGCATTGTTGTTTGACCAAAGATGGAATTGAACAATTCTGCTTACAATGCGACTCGCCAAGCAGAGAAAATAATAATAAAAAAAAAACCTGTTGCATTGGATTCTGTGTGTGACTTCATTCACATTTTCACCTTGTTACACTGGATTCAAACATTGTGACTGCATTCTCACTACGTTCACACTGCAGGCTGAAGTGACTCAAATCCGATTTTTTCGCCCATATGTGACCTGTATCCGATCTTTTATTGACAACATGAACGACACAGATCCGATTTTTTCAAATCCGACCCAGGCCGTTTGGATATGTGGTCCTAATTCCGATTCCTATCTGCTCTTTTCATATGCGACTTCAGTCTGAACCGCCAGGTCGCATTCATCCGACTTAGGTGGTGTTTACATTAGACCGTTCGTTCACATTAAAACGCCGGGAAACGACTCCACAGGCGGAACAACTTGAATCCGCCAGGGCCCACGTATTCAACCCAGTTCGTATCTGATCCGGTGCTGTGTAAACGTTGAGATACGAGGAAACGCAGTGCTGAGCTCTAGCTGATGTCGTCATTGGACAACGTCACTGTGACATCCACCTTCCTGATTCGCTGGCGTTGTTCATGCCACGTTGGTCATGTGACGCGACTGCTGAAAAACGGCGCGGACTTCACTTCCTGCTCTTGTTTCCGCCTTGTATCACCTTTTTGTTTTTCATTAAAGAGTATAAAAGTATGAATATAATGCTTTGCTTTGTCATTCTTAATGTTGTTCATGGTAAGATGCAAATACTGCCCATTGTGTAGTTATGATTGTCTTTAGGCTTGCCATCCTTCCACTTGCAAGTGGTGAGTGACTTGCGCATGCCCGATATGCACTGGGATCACACACACAGCGGCTCAGTCCCGAATCACTGCTCGTGCGCTTCACTCGCGCGCTCTGTGAGCTGCGCAGGGCCGGAGTGCGCACCCTCCAGAGGGCACTCGCTGTTCAGGGCGGAGTGATTTGGAGCGCAGCCGCTGAGGAGGAAGCGCTGAGCCGCGCTGACACATTTCAACTTACGTGCCGTCTAATTAGTCATGTGATTAGCGTATCTGTGTATTGGCGTTGCTGTGTGCACGCTAATCGTTTTAAAAACGTTAATCTGATGATCCGCTGATACGGTCTAATGTAAACACCACCTTACACGTCATCAACAAGCCACAAACGTCACTATTCTGCGCTGAAGTAGGCGGCGGGTCTCTCAAAAAAAGTTACAACAACATGGCTTTGATGTTCCTTTGAACGGAGGTTGCAGTCACTACCCCGCAGAACGCCTGAGCCAAAACCCTTGCCCTCTTCCTTCTCAACCTCCTCCTTAACATCAGGCTATTGTGCATGTTCTGGCTCCGTCGCAACAGCAACTGCATCATCACCAGGTACTCCATGCTGGCTACTGTCATACACAGGAAACTTTAGGTTACTTCCGTAAACACTGGCCATGCTCACTGCGTGTGACGTCGTCGTATCCTGCAATGCGCATGCGGAACACTTTTAGGTCGCTTTTCGTTCATACTGAGGATCACATACAAGTCGCGTATATTTGTTAATGTGAACGACCTCACAAAAAAATCGGATTTCACAAAAAAATCGGAATTGAGCATTAAGCCTTGCAGTGTGAACGTAGCGTCTGATTGTCACATAGTTACAAGCTTATCCTTATATTGTGTTCTGAGTGTGTGAACGCCTGTCGAGGAAAAGAAATGAAGTACTTCTACTAGAATAGTGTTTTCTGGTGAATGTTTACAGGAACAATAAGTTACATTAAATTATATAGTTTTTTTTTTTTTTTTTCCCCAAAAGAGTACGTTTTTGCATGACTTTAGATTTGGTCTTAATTTTTTTTGGAACATGGTATGAAAAAGTCTTAAGTCTTGAATTTAACTTGGACAAACCTGTAGACACCCTGGTTGACATTCAAGGAATAAATTGCAAAAAACAAGCTGGAGGTTTTTATTTTAAATATTGAACTCAACACTTACCTCAAGCAATACTAAAATGAAATAAATAGTATAATGTAAGAACAAAATAATAATAAAATAAAATATCATAATTAGATGTAAGAAACCACTTAAGGTAACACCAAGGCAACTAACAATAATGAAAAAGCATTACCCTAATTGTTGCAAAGCCTGCATGCCCTATCAGAACATTTAATTCAGCTGCCAGTGTGTGGCGTGTCAGTGATGCAGTGATGGTTTATCTACTTCGCCAATAAAGCTAATAAAGATGTTTCTTAAAATATTCAGATTAGAGATGCACCGATTGCGATTTTTTGGGCCAATTCCGATTTTCCATGGAGTGTGACCTGCCGATACCGATTTTGGCCAATTCCGATTTCATTTTTTCAAACCACTTCACAGCACACACAAAGACTATTTTATCTTTATCTTTTCTGTAATAGAACATTCTGCCAGATTTTCAGTAATAAATTTTCAACACCTCAAAGGTTGAAAACAAACAAAAAGACATTGTTCTTTGTAAAATCTTTCTTCATGTTTGGTATTAACATATTAATTCCTGAAATAGGAAATTCACACTTTTTTTTCTTTCTTTCTTTTCCCATCCAATATCTGGCACAAAACCAACTTCCCCCTCATATATTATTTGCCCACTGCTATGGAACACACTTTCATAAGCCTGTTTAGATCTGAAAACTTCTGCCTTATAGAACAACCCATTTCTTCATTCAGTATCAAAATACAAAAATAATTTCCAGTCATACTTATACCATAGCCATTCTATCATCTTTGTCAAATGTGTATTTGTAGAGTAATTTCCAATGGAATCAAGTGCAACCAAGGCTGTAAAACAAACAAAAAGACATTTTTTTTTTCTCTCTCTCTTTGTACAGATCTAATTAAGATGTTTGGTAATAGGCTAACGTATTAATTCCTGTTATGGGAAATTCACACAACCACAAACATTTTCTTCTTTTCACATCCAATATCTGGCACCAAAAAAAAAAAAATCACTATATTTGGATATATAATATATCCAAATATAGTGAATTTTGTTGTTTTGTTAACGGCGCGTGCGCCAGTGCTCGTTAGGCGCGCAGGACTGACACTGTTCTGCGCAAGCGCAACACAATCGCACTAGAAAGCATGTTCAAGCTGCCAGTGGAGCTGCAGCCTTTTTAGTTGCGAATTGCGAGTATTTCCACTTTCATCTCTATGTGATACACAAGTTTTGATCGGCAGAAAATCGGCATATTTTAATTTTGACAGGCCGGTCGCCAGTCATGGCCGATCACATGAAAATCGTCCGATTCCGATCGGCAGCTGGTCAGTCGGTGCATCTCTGATTCAGATTTTATGCTTCAGATAGCATCAACTAGGCATCCCCGCGAGTATAACATTTTATTTAGGCTAGTGGGAAATCCTTATTTATTGTGAATGTCAAGCCATTATTAATAACTTGCATGAATGGTGAAGCGGGATAAACGGGATAATGCAATAAGGCCGGTTCCTCGCGTCAAGCTGCTACTGTATGCATCAAAATTGGTTTATAGCCTGACTATGAATGAACGGAACGATACGCAATGGAATTTTTTTTTTTTCTTCCAAAATCGCGAGTTGGACAGCAGAAGAGGAGAGCCATCCGCAATACCACCGAAGCGGCAGAGAGGGCCTCAAGATGGCTGTGGCTCAAGAGAGGAGAACCATGGAGTCGTGGTAGCTAGCATGCCATCTGGACACAAGCTGGGGTCTGATCAGCCCCGGCTGGGTCACCTGGATGAGGGTGTATGATGTTGAAAGACCTGAAACACCCAATGATTCCAGGAACATCACTGACAATGTGTCCAGTTGCATCAGTAGATGTGTTTCCACAGCACTGAGTAGGCGGGGCTAAATGCCCACCAACAGACGGTGTGGGTTTTGTTCTGAGACTCAGTGGTGTGTGGGGAAAACTCAAGAATTACACAAGCAAAGGCAGAGATTCAGAGTTAAAAGGATTCCTCAAACAAAAGTGGTTTGATTCCAGCATCTGGAAAAAGAGATCCCTAAAGCGAGGGGCCGGATTCCAGAAGCTTTCAGTGGAACTCTGGGTTTCAGGAAACTGAAGGCAGGATTATGGTTGGTACAGATGGATTTCCAGAACCTGAAATGGTGTGATTCTGGAAGTTCAAGGCAGAATTCCAGGTGGCAGGGATCAGAAACATGTTCCTGAAACTCCAGGTGGGATTTTGAAACCTGGAAATACAGATCTGAAAGCGAGGGAAGGGGTTGGTAAAGATGAGACGCAGTATTCCTGAAACCAGAGGTGAAATTCTGGACGCTGGGAATTTGTGAGATTGTGGCAAGGTTCTCTCATGGAGCAGACTTCTTCTGCTGTGTTTAATTTTCTGTCCATGTTTATCCGAGATTACAGATCTGAAACCTCAGTCGTATTTTTATCTCTTAAAGAGGATGATGAAGACGCAGAGGAAAGCGGAGATGATGATGAGGAGGCGGAGGCGGCAACTGAAGAAGGCAGGAAGCAGAAGCAGCAGGAGGATGAGTTCACCGATGGAACACGTGAAGCTGAGTTCTGTTTGGAGTCGAACCTGCCTGCGGACGGAGAGCCAGAGAACGCCGACACGTCACGAGAGGGTGGAGTTTTCTCCCAGAACCCCTTCACTTTAAAACATGTTCTTAGTGATGTAAATGGAATGATGATAATGATGGTGTGTTCTGTGTTTCACACACACAGATATGTTTGTGAAGCATCGGGAGGCGGAGCTGAGTGAAGTCGAGGTGAACAGAATCTCAAACGGCTCCAAAATCCGGACTCAGGTTAAGGTACGATTTTATTCCTCTTGTCCTGATATAAAGATTCAAAATGTCAAGATTTTGTTCTTTAATGTCGTGGTTGTTTTTTCTGCTCCTCAGTGGTCCAGACTGGGCGTCCTGCACTGCTCCCGTCCCCTCGAGCGGTCTCCTGCCGTGTCTCAGTCCTCGTCCGTCTCTCTCCCACTTTTCCATAAAGCACTGGAGTCTCGATGGCGTTCCCTCAGCCACTCCTCCACACCTGAAGGGGGCAACGCAGCAGGGCTCACCGACCTGCAGGATGAGCTGCTGAGGCTCATGGGTAAGGACAAAACAAATATCAATCTCAGCTGTGTCATTATCACTCTTTTTTTTTCTTTTCTTCCCCCCTTCCCCGCCCGAGGGTGTGTCCTAAACCGCATGCCCTAGTAGGCCATGTATATAAACAACTCCCCCTCAGGCCATTATGGACGCGTCCCAAATCATATTCACTACATAGGCCACATAAACACACACACTGTGGGTGTGTCCCAAATCATATTCACTACATAGGCCACATAAACACACACACTGTGGGCGTGTCCCAAATCATATTCACTACATAGGCCACATAAACACACACACTGTGGGCGTGTCCCAAATCACATGCACTCTTGTCTATATGGTTATGACATAAATACCAATAGCAACCTTTATTCACTAATCACCATCCCAGAGTGGGCGTGTCCCAATCCATGTGCCTTGTTCACTACGTAGGCCACGGAAACACCATCACCCGTCGACTCTGGTTGTGTCTTGAACCACACATCCAGTTCACTATGTAGGACACGTAAACGTCACTATCGGTTCACAGTGGGCGTGTTCCAAACCATCCCCCTTATTCACATGAACATGGACGCGTCCCAAACCAACACACATTCTTCACTCTGCTGTTTCACTGGGGCGCGTCTCGAACCATACAGACCTCATAAACACCATCACTGTCTCAAACCATGCACGTTGCAGTGTACAGTGGGGTGTGTTCTTGAGACGTGACCCTGCGCAGTGCAGCGCGTGAGTTAATCCTCACTGTGTGTAGGGTCCTACAGGGATGTTTATTACCCAGAATGCAGTGTGCTGGACAGGGTGGCGGAGACTCGCCGGGCGTACTGTCTCCACGCTCTCAACCACGTCCTGAAGGCCAACTCCACAGTCCTTACCCATAATGCCGTGCTGAAGGAGGCGAAGGGCGGGGACAAGGACGAGTTTCGGGATCAGGGCCTCACCAGACCCAAAGTAACCGTTCACTGTTTTCCATGAGAACTCTGTCAGATCAAAGCGAAGGCTCCACCCTGACCCGTTTCCTCCTGCAGGTTCTGATCCTGGTTCCGTTCAGAGACGCGGCACTCCGCGTTGTCCAGACCTTCATCTCCCTGCTGGAGAGCGACGGGAAGAAGATGGACGTCAGCAACAAGAAGAGGTTTAAAGACGAGTACGGAGAGGCGCTGAACTCCAAATCGGCTGCTCTGCACCGCCCTGACGATTATCACGCCGTCTTCTCCGGAAACGTGGACGATCACTTCAGGATCGGTGTGTGACGCGTTCTCTCTCCCTATCTCTCTCTCTCTCTCTCTCTCTCTCTCTCTCTCTCTCTCTCACACACACACACACACACACACACACACACACACACACACACACCAGCTACGGGGGAAAGGGGCATACGAATAACAGAAGCTTATAGTCTCCAATTCAGAATGGTTCTCTCTCTCTCTCTCTAGGTGTGTCCATCCTGAAGCGTAGTATGCGTCTCTACTCCCCGTTCTACTCCTCTGACATCATCATCGCATCTCCTCTGGGGCTGAGGACACTGATCGGCGTGGACGGAGACACTCAGCGGGACTTTGACTTCCTGTCGTCTGTGGAGCTGCTGGTTTTCGAGCAGAGTGATGTGTTCCTCATGCAGAACTGGGAGCACGTACTGGTGAGGAACCTTCAGCACTCACTCGTTTCCACACATGGCTCAGACGTTTGAGTCCCGAACCGCTCGCGGTGCAGCCGTGTGGTGAAATGTGTGTGAGAGAGTCGTATGTGTGCAGAACCTGATGCCGTGTTTTGCAGCACGTGATGAAGCACATGAACCTGCAGCCGCTGGAGTCTCACGGTGTGGATTTCTCCCGCGTGCGCATGTGGAACCTGAACAACTGGGCCAAATTCTACAGACAGACGCTGGTGTTCAGCTCCATCCAGGAACCACAGATCAACAACATCCTCAGCAAACACTGTCACAACTACAGGGGACAGGTACACACACACACTGTCACAACTACAGGGGACAGGTACACACACACACACTGTCACAACTACAGGGGACAGGTACACACACACACACACTGTCACAACTACAGGGGACAGGTACACACACACACACTGTCACAACTACAGGGGACAGGTACACACACACACACTGTCACAACTACAGGGGACAGGTACACACACACACACACTGTCACAACTACAGGGGACAGGTACACACACACACACTGTCACAACTACAGGGGACAGGTACACACACACACACTGTCACAACTACAGGGGACAGGTACACACACACACACTGTCACAACTACAGGGGACAGGTACACACACACACACTGTCACAACTACAGGGGACAGGTACACACACACACACTGTCACAACTACAGGGGACAGGTGCACACACACACACTGTCACAACTACAGGGGACAGGTACACACACACACACTGTCACAACTACAGGGGACAGGTACACACACACACACTGTCACAACTACAGGGGACAGGTACACACACACACACTGTCACAACTACAGGGGACAGGTACACACACACACACTGTCACAACTACAGGGGACAGGTACACACACACACACTGTCACAACTACAGGGGACAGGTACACACACACACACACTGTCACAACTACAGGGGACAGGTACACACACACACACACTGTCACAACTACAGGGGACAGGTACACACACACACACACTGTCACAACTACAGGGGACAGGTACACACACACACACACACTGTCACAACTACAGGGGACAGGTACACACACACACACACACTGTCACAACTACAGGGGACAGGTACACACACACACACACTGTCACAACTACAGGGGACAGGTACACACACACACACTGTCACAACTACAGGGGACAGGTACACACACACACACACTGTCACAACTACAGGGGACAGGTACACACACACACACACTGTCACAACTACAGGGGACAGGTACACACACACACACACACTGTCACAACTACAGGGGACAGGTACACACACACACACACACTGTCACAACTACAGGGGACAGGTACACACACACACACTGTCACAACTACAGGGGACAGGTACACACACACACACTGTCACAACTACAGGGGACAGGTACACACACACACACTGTCACAACTACAGGGGACAGGTACACACACACACACACACTGTCACAACTACAGGGGACAGGTACACACACACACACACTGTCACAACTACAGGGGACAGGTACACACACACACACACTGTCACAACTACAGGGGACAGGTACACACACACACACACACTGTCACAACTACAGGGGACAGGTACACACACACACACTGTCACAACTACAGGGGACAGGTACACACACACACACTGTCACAACTACAGGGGACAGGTACACACACACACACTGTCACAACTACAGGGGACAGGTACACACACACACACTGTCACAACTACAGGGGACAGGTACACACACACACACTGTCACAACTACAGGGGACAGGTACACACACACACACTGTCACAACTACAGGGGACAGGTACACACACACACACTGTCACAACTACAGGGGACAGGTACACACACACACACTGTCACAACTACAGGGGACAGGTACACACACACACACACACTGTCACAACTACAGGGGACAGGTACACACACACACACTGTCACAACTACAGGGGACAGGTACACACACACACACTGTCACAACTACAGGGGACAGGTACACACACACTGTCACAACTACAGGGGACAGGTACACACACACACACTGTCACAACTACAGGGGACAGGTACACACACACACACTGTCACAACTACAGGGGACAGGTACACACACACACACTGTCACAACTACAGGGGACAGGTACACACACACACACTGTCACAACTACAGGGGACAGGTACACACACACACACTGTCACAACTACAGGGGACAGGTACACACACACACACTGTCACAACTACAGGGGACAGGTACACACACACACACTGTCACAACTACAGGGGACAGGTACACACACACACACTGTCACAACTACAGGGGACAGGTACACACACACACACTGTCACAACTACAGGGGACAGGTACACACACACACACACTGTCACAACTACAGGGGACAGGTACACACACACACACACTGTCACAACTACAGGGGACAGGTACACACACACACACTGTCACAACTACAGGGGACAGGTACACACACACACACTGTCACAACTACAGGGGACAGGTACACACACACACACTGTCACAACTACAGGGGACAGGTACACACACACACACACTGTCACAACTACAGGGGACAGGTACACACACACACACTGTCACAACTACAGGGGACAGGTACACACACACACACTGTCACAACTACAGGGGACAGGTACACACACACACACACTGTCACAACTACAGGGGACAGGTACACACACACACACTGTCACAACTACAGGGGACAGGTACACACACACACACTGTCACAACTACAGGGGACAGGTACACACACACACACTGTCACAACTACAGGGGACAGGTACACACACACACACTGTCACAACTACAGGGGACAGGTACACACACACACACTGTCACAACTACAGGGGACAGGTACACACACACACACTGTCACAACTACAGGGGACAGGTACACACACACACACTGTCACAACTACAGGGGACAGGTACACACACACACACTGTCACAACTACAGGGGACAGGTACACACACACACACACTGTCACAACTACAGGGGACAGGTACACACACACACACACTGTCACAACTACAGGGGACAGGTACACACACACACACACACTGTCACAACTACAGGGGACAGGTACACACACACACACTGTCACAACTACAGGGGACAGGTACACACACACACACTGTCACAACTACAGGGGACAGGTACACACACACACACTGTCACAACTACAGGGGACAGGTACACACACACACACTGTCACAACTACAGGGGACAGGTACACACACACACACTGTCACAACTACAGGGGACAGGTACACACACACACACACTGTCACAACTACAGGGGACAGGTACACACACACACACTGTCACAACTACAGGGGACAGGTACACACACACACACTGTCACAACTACAGGGGACAGGTACACACACACACACTGTCACAACTACAGGGGACAGGTACACACACACACACTGTCACAACTACAGGGGACAGGTACACACACACACACTGTCACAACTACAGGGGACAGGTACACACACACACACTGTCACAACTACAGGGGACAGGTACACACACACACACTGTCACAACTACAGGGGACAGGTACACACACACACACTGTCACAACTACAGGGGACAGGTACACACACACACACTGTCACAACTACAGGGGACAGGTACACACACACACACTGTCACAACTACAGGGGACAGGTACACACACACACACTGTCACAACTACAGGGGACAGGTACACACACACACACTGTCACAACTACAGGGGACAGGTACACACACACACACTGTCACAACTACAGGGGACAGGTACACACACACACACTGTCACAACTACAGGGGACAGGTACACACACACACACTGTCACAACTACAGGGGACAGGTACACACACACACACTGTCACAACTACAGGGGACAGGTACACACACACACACTGTCACAACTACAGGGGACAGGTACACACACACACACTGTCACAACTACAGGGGACAGGTACACACACACACACTGTCACAACTACAGGGGACAGGTACACACACACACACTGTCACAACTACAGGGGACAGGTACACACACACACACTGTCACAACTACAGGGGACAGGTACACACACACACACTGTCACAACTACAGGGGACAGGTACACACACACACACTGTCACAACTACAGGGGACAGGTACACACACACACACTGTCACAACTACAGGGGACAGGTACACACACACACACTGTCACAACTACAGGGGACAGGTACACACACACACACTGTCACAACTACAGGGGACAGGTACACACACACACACTGTCACAACTACAGGGGACAGGTACACACACACACACTGTCACAACTACAGGGGACAGGTACACACACACACACTGTCACAACTACAGGGGACAGGTACACACACACACACTGTCACAACTACAGGGGACAGGTACACACACACACACTGTCACAACTACAGGGGACAGGTACACACACACACACTGTCACAACTACAGGGGACAGGTACACACACACACACTGTCACAACTACAGGGGACAGGTACACACACACACACTGTCACAACTACAGGGGACAGGTACACACACACACACTGTCACAACTACAGGGGACAGGTACACACACACACACTGTCACAACTACAGGGGACAGGTACACACACACACACTGTCACAACTACAGGGGACAGGTACACACACACACACTGTCACAACTACAGGGGACAGGTACACACACACACACTGTCACAACTACAGGGGACAGGTACACACACACACACTGTCACAACTACAGGGGACAGGTACACACACACACACTGTCACAACTACAGGGGACAGGTACACACACACACACTGTCACAACTACAGGGGACAGGTACACACACACACACTGTCACAACTACAGGGGACAGGTACACACACACACACTGTCACAACTACAGGGGACAGGTACACACACACACACTGTCACAACTACAGGGGACAGGTACACACACACACACTGTCACAACTACAGGGGACAGGTACACACACACACACTGTCACAACTACAGGGGACAGGTACACACACACACACTGTCACAACTACAGGGGACAGGTACACACACACACACTGTCACAACTACAGGGGACAGGTACACACACACACACTGTCACAACTACAGGGGACAGGTACACACACACACACTGTCACAACTACAGGGGACAGGTACACACACACACACTGTCACAACTACAGGGGACAGGTACACACACACACACTGTCACAACTACAGGGGACAGGTACACACACACACACTGTCACAACTACAGGGGACAGGTACACACACACACACTGTCACAACTACAGGGGACAGGTACACACACACACACACTGTCACAACTACAGGGGACAGGTACACACACACACACTGTCACAACTACAGGGGACAGGTACACACACACACACTGTCACAACTACAGGGGACAGGTACACACACACACACTGTCACAACTACAGGGGACAGGTACACACACACACACTGTCACAACTACAGGGGACAGGTACACACACACACACTGTCACAACTACAGGGGACAGGTACACACACACACACTGTCACAACTACAGGGGACAGGTACACACACACACACTGTCACAACTACAGGGGACAGGTACACACACACACACTGTCACAACTACAGGGGACAGGTACACACACACACACTGTCACAACTACAGGGGACAGGTACACACACACACACACTGTCACAACTACAGGGGACAGGTACACACACACACACTGTCACAACTACAGGGGACAGGTACACACACACACACTGTCACAACTACAGGGGACAGGTACACACACACACACTGTCACAACTACAGGGGACAGGTACACACACACACACTGTCACAACTACAGGGGACAGGTACACACACACACACTGTCACAACTACAGGGGACAGGTACACACACACACACTGTCACAACTACAGGGGACAGGTACACACACACACACTGTCACAACTACAGGGGACAGGTACACACACACACACTGTCACAACTACAGGGGACAGGTACACACACACACACTGTCACAACTACAGGGGACAGGTACACACACACACACTGTCACAACTACAGGGGACAGGTACACACACACACACTGTCACAACTACAGGGGACAGGTACACACACACACACTGTCACAACTACAGGGGACAGGTACACACACACACACTGTCACAACTACAGGGGACAGGTACACACACACACACTGTCACAACTACAGGGGACAGGTACACACACACACACTGTCACAACTACAGGGGACAGGTACACACACACACACACTGTCACAACTACAGGGGACAGGTACACACACACACACTGTCACAACTACAGGGGACAGGTACACACACACACACTGTCACAACTACAGGGGACAGGTACACACACACACACTGTCACAACTACAGGGGACAGGTACACACACACACACTGTCACAACTACAGGGGACAGGTACACACACACACACTGTCACAACTACAGGGGACAGGTACACACACACACACTGTCACAACTACAGGGGACAGGTACACACACACACACTGTCACAACTACAGGGGACAGGTACACACACACACACTGTCACAACTACAGGGGACAGGTACACACACACACACTGTCACAACTACAGGGGACAGGTACACACACACACACTGTCACAACTACAGGGGACAGGTACACACACACACACTGTCACAACTACAGGGGACAGGTACACACACACACACTGTCACAACTACAGGGGACAGGTACACACACACACACTGTCACAACTACAGGGGACAGGTACACACACACACACTGTCACAACTACAGGGGACAGGTACACACACACACACTGTCACAACTACAGGGGACAGGTACACACACACACACTGTCACAACTACAGGGGACAGGTACACACACACACACTGTCACAACTACAGGGGACAGGTACACACACACACACTGTCACAACTACAGGGGACAGGTACACACACACACACTGTCACAACTACAGGGGACAGGTACACACACACACACTGTCACAACTACAGGGGACAGGTACACACACACACACTGTCACAACTACAGGGGACAGGTACACACACACACACTGTCACAACTACAGGGGACAGGTACACACACACACACTGTCACAACTACAGGGGACAGGTACACACACACACACTGTCACAACTACAGGGGACAGGTACACACACACACACTGTCACAACTACAGGGGACAGGTACACACACACACACTGTCACAACTACAGGGGACAGGTACACACACACACACTGTCACAACTACAGGGGACAGGTACACACACACACACTGTCACAACTACAGGGGACAGGTACACACACACACACTGTCACAACTACAGGGGACAGGTACACACACACACACTGTCACAACTACAGGGGACAGGTACACACACACACACTGTCACAACTACAGGGGACAGGTACACACACACACACTGTCACAACTACAGGGGACAGGTACACACACACACACTGTCACAACTACAGGGGACAGGTACACACACACACACTGTCACAACTACAGGGGACAGGTACACACACACACACTGTCACAACTACAGGGGACAGGTACACACACACACACTGTCACAACTACAGGGGACAGGTACACACACACACACTGTCACAACTACAGGGGACAGGTACACACACACACACTGTCACAACTACAGGGGACAGGTACACACACACACACTGTCACAACTACAGGGGACAGGTACACACACACACACTGTCACAACTACAGGGGACAGGTACACACACACACACTGTCACAACTACAGGGGACAGGTACACACACACACACTGTCACAACTACAGGGGACAGGTACACACACACACACTGTCACAACTACAGGGGACAGGTACACACACACACACTGTCACAACTACAGGGGACAGGTACACACACACACACTGTCACAACTACAGGGGACAGGTACACACACACACACTGTCACAACTACAGGGGACAGGTACACACACACACACTGTCACAACTACAGGGGACAGGTACACACACACACACTGTCACAACTACAGGGGACAGGTACACACACACACACTGTCACAACTACAGGGGACAGGTACACACACACACACTGTCACAACTACAGGGGACAGGTACACACACACACACTGTCACAACTACAGGGGACAGGTACACACACACACACTGTCACAACTACAGGGGACAGGTACACACACACACACTGTCACAACTACAGGGGACAGGTACACACACACACACTGTCACAACTACAGGGGACAGGTACACACACACACACTGTCACAACTACAGGGGACAGGTACACACACACACACTGTCACAACTACAGGGGACAGGTACACACACACACACTGTCACAACTACAGGGGACAGGTACACACACACACACTGTCACAACTACAGGGGACAGGTACACACACACACACTGTCACAACTACAGGGGACAGGTACACACACACACACTGTCACAACTACAGGGGACAGGTACACACACACACACTGTCACAACTACAGGGGACAGGTACACACACACACACTGTCACAACTACAGGGGACAGGTACACACACACACACTGTCACAACTACAGGGGACAGGTACACACACACACACTGTCACAACTACAGGGGACAGGTACACACACACACACTGTCACAACTACAGGGGACAGGTACACACACACACACTGTCACAACTACAGGGGACAGGTACACACACACACACTGTCACAACTACAGGGGACAGGTACACACACACACACACACACTGTCACAACTACAGGGGACAGGTACACACACACACACTGTCACAACTACAGGGGACAGGTACACACACACACACTGTCACAACTACAGGGGACAGGTACACACACACACACACTGTCACAACTACAGGGGACAGGTACACACACACACACTGTCACAACTACAGGGGACAGGTACACACACACACACTGTCACAACTACAGGGGACAGGTACACACACACACACTGTCACAACTACAGGGGACAGGTACACACACACACACTGTCACAACTACAGGGGACAGGTACACACACACACACTGTCACAACTACAGGGGACAGGTACACACACACACACTGTCACAACTACAGGGGACAGGTACACACACACACACTGTCACAACTACAGGGGACAGGTACACACACACACACTGTCACAACTACAGGGGACAGGTACACACACACACACTGTCACAACTACAGGGGACAGGTACACACACACACACTGTCACAACTACAGGGGACAGGTACACACACACACACTGTCACAACTACAGGGGACAGGTACACACACACACACTGTCACAACTACAGGGGACAGGTACACACACACACACTGTCACAACTACAGGGGACAGGTACACACACACACACATGTCACAACTACAGGGGACAGGTACACACACACACACTGTCACAACTACAGGGGACAGGTACACACACACACACTGTCACAACTACAGGGGACAGGTACACACACACACACTGTCACAACTACAGGGGACAGGTACACACACACACACTGTCACAACTACAGGGGACAGGTACACACACACACACTGTCACAACTACAGGGGACAGGTACACACACACACACTGTCACAACTACAGGGGACAGGTACACACACACACACTGTCACAACTACAGGGGACAGGTACACACACACACACTGTCACAACTACAGGGGACAGGTACACACACACACACTGTCACAACTACAGGGGACAGGTACACACACACACACTGTCACAACTACAGGGGACAGGTACACACACACACACTGTCACAACTACAGGGGACAGGTACACACACACACACTGTCACAACTACAGGGGACAGGTACACACACACACACTGTCACAACTACAGGGGACAGGTACACACACACACACTGTCACAACTACAGGGGACAGGTACACACACACACACTGTCACAACTACAGGGGACAGGTACACACACACACACTGTCACAACTACAGGGGACAGGTACACACACACACACTGTCACAACTACAGGGGACAGGTACACACACACACACTGTCACAACTACAGGGGACAGGTACACACACACACACTGTCACAACTACAGGGGACAGGTACACACACACACACTGTCACAACTACAGGGGACAGGTACACACACACACACACTGTCACAACTACAGGGGACAGGTACACACACACACACTGTCACAACTACAGGGGACAGGTACACACACACACACTGTCACAACTACAGGGGACAGGTACACACACACACACTGTCACAACTACAGGGGACAGGTACACACACACACACTGTCACAACTACAGGGGACAGGTACACACACACACACTGTCACAACTACAGGGGACAGGTACACACACACACACTGTCACAACTACAGGGGACAGGTACACACACACACACTGTCACAACTACAGGGGACAGGTACACACACACACACTGTCACAACTACAGGGGACAGGTACACACACACACACTGTCACAACTACAGGGGACAGGTACACACACACACACTGTCACAACTACAGGGGACAGGTACACACACACACACTGTCACAACTACAGGGGACAGGTACACACACACACACTGTCACAACTACAGGGGACAGGTACACACACACACACTGTCACAACTACAGGGGACAGGTACACACACACACACTGTCACAACTACAGGGGACAGGTACACACACACACACTGTCACAACTACAGGGGACAGGTACACACACACACACTGTCACAACTACAGGGGACAGGTACACACACACACACTGTCACAACTACAGGGGACAGGTACACACACACACACTGTCACAACTACAGGGGACAGGTACACACACACACACTGTCACAACTACAGGGGACAGGTACACACACACACACTGTCACAACTACAGGGGACAGGTACACACACACACACTGTCACAACTACAGGGGACAGGTACACACACACACACTGTCACAACTACAGGGGACAGGTACACACACACACACTGTCACAACTACAGGGGACAGGTACACACACACACACTGTCACAACTACAGGGGACAGGTACACACACACACACTGTCACAACTACAGGGGACAGGTACACACACACACACTGTCACAACTACAGGGGACAGGTACACACACACACACTGTCACAACTACAGGGGACAGGTACACACACACACACTGTCACAACTACAGGGGACAGGTACACACACACACACTGTCACAACTACAGGGGACAGGTACACACACACACACTGTCACAACTACAGGGGACAGGTACACACACACACACTGTCACAACTACAGGGGACAGGTACACACACACACACTGTCACAACTACAGGGGACAGGTACACACACACACACTGTCACAACTACAGGGGACAGGTACACACACACACACTGTCACAACTACAGGGGACAGGTACACACACACACACTGTCACAACTACAGGGGACAGGTACACACACACACACTGTCACAACTACAGGGGACAGGTACACACACACACACTGTCACAACTACAGGGGACAGGTACACACACACACACTGTCACAACTACAGGGGACAGGTACACACACACACACTGTCACAACTACAGGGGACAGGTACACACACACACACTGTCACAACTACAGGGGACAGGTACACACACACACACTGTCACAACTACAGGGGACAGGTACACACACACACACTGTCACAACTACAGGGGACAGGTACACACACACACACTGTCACAACTACAGGGGACAGGTACACACACACACACTGTCACAACTACAGGGGACAGGTACACACACACACACTGTCACAACTACAGGGGACAGGTACACACACACACACTGTCACAACTACAGGGGACAGGTACACACACACACACTGTCACAACTACAGGGGACAGGTACACACACACACACTGTCACAACTACAGGGGACAGGTACACACACACACACTGTCACAACTACAGGGGACAGGTACACACACACACACTGTCACAACTACAGGGGACAGGTACACACACACACACTGTCACAACTACAGGGGACAGGTACACACACACACACTGTCACAACTACAGGGGACAGGTACACACACACACACTGTCACAACTACAGGGGACAGGTACACACACACACACTGTCACAACTACAGGGGACAGGTACACACACACACACTGTCACAACTACAGGGGACAGGTACACACACACACACTGTCACAACTACAGGGGACAGGTACACACACACACACTGTCACAACTACAGGGGACAGGTACACACACACACACTGTCACAACTACAGGGGACAGGTACACACACACACACTGTCACAACTACAGGGGACAGGTACACACACACACACTGTCACAACTACAGGGGACAGGTACACACACACACACTGTCACAACTACAGGGGACAGGTACACACACACACACTGTCACAACTACAGGGGACAGGTACACACACACACACTGTCACAACTACAGGGGACAGGTACACACACACACACTGTCACAACTACAGGGGACAGGTACACACACACACACTGTCACAACTACAGGGGACAGGTACACACACACACACTGTCACAACTACAGGGGACAGGTACACACACACACACTGTCACAACTACAGGGGACAGGTACACACACACACACTGTCACAACTACAGGGGACAGGTACACACACACACACTGTCACAACTACAGGGGACAGGTACACACACACACACTGTCACAACTACAGGGGACAGGTACACACACACACACTGTCACAACTACAGGGGACAGGTACACACACACACACTGTCACAACTACAGGGGACAGGTACACACACACACACTGTCACAACTACAGGGGACAGGTACACACACACACACTGTCACAACTACAGGGGACAGGTACACACACACACACTGTCACAACTACAGGGGACAGGTACACACACACACACTGTCACAACTACAGGGGACAGGTACACACACACACACTGTCACAACTACAGGGGACAGGTACACACACACACACTGTCACAACTACAGGGGACAGGTACACACACACACACTGTCACAACTACAGGGGACAGGTACACACACACACACTGTCACAACTACAGGGGACAGGTACACACACACACACTGTCACAACTACAGGGGACAGGTACACACACACACACTGTCACAACTACAGGGGACAGGTACACACACACACACTGTCACAACTACAGGGGACAGGTACACACACACACACTGTCACAACTACAGGGGACAGGTACACACACACACACTGTCACAACTACAGGGGACAGGTACACACACACACACTGTCACAACTACAGGGGACAGGTACACACACACACACTGTCACAACTACAGGGGACAGGTACACACACACACACTGTCACAACTACAGGGGACAGGTACACACACACACACTGTCACAACTACAGGGGACAGGTACACACACACACACTGTCACAACTACAGGGGACAGGTACACACACACACACTGTCACAACTACAGGGGACAGGTACACACACACACACTGTCACAACTACAGGGGACAGGTACACACACACACACTGTCACAACTACAGGGGACAGGTACACACACACACACTGTCACAACTACAGGGGACAGGTACACACACACACACTGTCACAACTACAGGGGACAGGTACACACACACACACTGTCACAACTACAGGGGACAGGTACACACACACACACTGTCACAACTACAGGGGACAGGTACACACACACACACTGTCACAACTACAGGGGACAGGTACACACACACACACTGTCACAACTACAGGGGACAGGTACACACACACACACTGTCACAACTACAGGGGACAGGTACACACACACACACTGTCACAACTACAGGGGACAGGTACACACACACACACTGTCACAACTACAGGGGACAGGTACACACACACACACTGTCACAACTACAGGGGACAGGTACACACACACACACTGTCACAACTACAGGGGACAGGTACACACACACACACTGTCACAACTACAGGGGACAGGTACACACACACACACTGTCACAACTACAGGGGACAGGTACACACACACACACTGTCACAACTACAGGGGACAGGTACACACACACACACTGTCACAACTACAGGGGACAGGTACACACACACACACTGTCACAACTACAGGGGACAGGTACACACACACACACTGTCACAACTACAGGGGACAGGTACACACACACACACTGTCACAACTACAGGGGACAGGTACACACACACACACTGTCACAACTACAGGGGACAGGTACACACACACACACTGTCACAACTACAGGGGACAGGTACACACACACACACTGTCACAACTACAGGGGACAGGTACACACACACACACTGTCACAACTACAGGGGACAGGTACACACACACACACTGTCACAACTACAGGGGACAGGTACACACACACACACTGTCACAACTACAGGGGACAGGTACACACACACACACTGTCACAACTACAGGGGACAGGTACACACACACACACTGTCACAACTACAGGGGACAGGTACACACACACACACTGTCACAACTACAGGGGACAGGTACACACACACACACTGTCACAACTACAGGGGACAGGTACACACACACACACTGTCACAACTACAGGGGACAGGTACACACACACACACTGTCACAACTACAGGGGACAGGTACACACACACACACTGTCACAACTACAGGGGACAGGTACACACACACACACTGTCACAACTACAGGGGACAGGTACACACACACACACTGTCACAACTACAGGGGACAGGTACACACACACACACTGTCACAACTACAGGGGACAGGTACACACACACACACTGTCACAACTACAGGGGACAGGTACACACACACACACTGTCACAACTACAGGGGACAGGTACACACACACACACTGTCACAACTACAGGGGACAGGTACACACACACACACTGTCACAACTACAGGGGACAGGTACACACACACACACTGTCACAACTACAGGGGACAGGTACACACACACACACTGTCACAACTACAGGGGACAGGTACACACACACACACTGTCACAACTACAGGGGACAGGTACACACACACACACTGTCACAACTACAGGGGACAGGTACACACACACACACTGTCACAACTACAGGGGACAGGTACACACACACACACTGTCACAACTACAGGGGACAGGTACACACACACACACTGTCACAACTACAGGGGACAGGTACACACACACACACTGTCACAACTACAGGGGACAGGTACACACACACACACTGTCACAACTACAGGGGACAGGTACACACACACACACTGTCACAACTACAGGGGACAGGTACACACACACACACTGTCACAACTACAGGGGACAGGTACACACACACACACTGTCACAACTACAGGGGACAGGTACACACACACACACTGTCACAACTACAGGGGACAGGTACACACACACACACTGTCACAACTACAGGGGACAGGTACACACACACACACTGTCACAACTACAGGGGACAGGTACACACACACACACTGTCACAACTACAGGGGACAGGTACACACACACACACTGTCACAACTACAGGGGACAGGTACACACACACACACTGTCACAACTACAGGGGACAGGTACACACACACACACTGTCACAACTACAGGGGACAGGTACACACACACACACTGTCACAACTACAGGGGACAGGTACACACACACACACTGTCACAACTACAGGGGACAGGTACACACACACACACTGTCACAACTACAGGGGACAGGTACACACACACACACTGTCACAACTACAGGGGACAGGTACACACACACACACTGTCACAACTACAGGGGACAGGTACACACACACACACTGTCACAACTACAGGGGACAGGTACACACACACACACTGTCACAACTACAGGGGACAGGTACACACACACACACTGTCACAACTACAGGGGACAGGTACACACACACACACTGTCACAACTACAGGGGACAGGTACACACACACACACTGTCACAACTACAGGGGACAGGTACACACACACACACTGTCACAACTACAGGGGACAGGTACACACACACACACTGTCACAACTACAGGGGACAGGTACACACACACACACTGTCACAACTACAGGGGACAGGTACACACACACACACTGTCACAACTACAGGGGACAGGTACACACACACACACTGTCACAACTACAGGGGACAGGTACACACACACACTGTCACAACTACAGGGGACAGGTACACACACACACACTGTCACAACTACAGGGGACAGGTACACACACACACACTGTCACAACTACAGGGGACAGGTACACACACACACACTGTCACAACTACAGGGGACAGGTACACACACACACACTGTCACAACTACAGGGGACAGGTACACACACACACACTGTCACAACTACAGGGGACAGGTACACACACACACTGTCACAACTACAGGGGACAGGTACACACACACACACTGTCACAACTACAGGGGACAGGTACACACACACACCTGTCACAACTACAGGGGACAGGTACACACACACACACAGCTGTCACAACTACAGGGGACAGGTACACACACACACACTGTCACAACTACAGGGGACAGGTACACACACACACACTGTCACAACTACAGGGGACAGGTACACACACAACACACTGTCACAACTACAGGGGACAGGTACACACACACACACTGTCACAACTACAGGGGACAGGTACACACACACACACTGTCACAACTACAGGGGACAGGTACACACACACACACTGTCACAACTACAGGGGACAGGTACACACACACACACTGTCACAACTACAGGGGACAGGTACACACACACACACTGTCACAACTACAGGGGACAGGTACACACACACACACTGTCACAACTACAGGGGACAGGTACACACACACACACTGTCACAACTACAGGGGACAGGTACACACACACACACTGTCACAACTACAGGGGACAGGTACACACACACACACTGTCACAACTACAGGGGACAGGTACACACACACACACTGTCACAACTACAGGGGACAGGTACACACACACACACTGTCACAACTACAGGGGACAGGTACACACACACACACTGTCACAACTACAGGGGACAGGTACACACACACACACTGTCACAACTACAGGGGACAGGTACACACACACACACTGTCACAACTACAGGGGACAGGTACACACACACACACTGTCACAACTACAGGGGACAGGTACACACACACACACTGTCACAACTACAGGGGACAGGTACACACACACACACTGTCACAACTACAGGGGACAGGTACACACACACACACTGTCACAACTACAGGGGACAGGTACACACACACACTGTCACAACTACAGGGGACAGGTACACACACACACTGTCCAACTACAGGGGACAGGTACACACACACACTGTCACAACTACAGGGGACAGGTACACACACACACACTGTCACAACTACAGGGGACAGGTACACAACACCACACACTGTCACAACTACAGGGGACAGGTACACACACAACACACTGTCACAACTACAGGGGACAGGTACACACACACACACTGTCACAACTACAGGGGACAGGTACACACACACACTGTCACAACTACAGGGGACAGGTACACACACAACACTGTCACAACTACAGGGGACAGGTACACACACACACACTGTCACAACTACAGGGGACAGGTACACACACACACACTGTCACAACTACAGGGGACAGGTACACACACACACACTGTCACAACTACAGGGGACAGGTACACACAACACACA
Organism: Neoarius graeffei; assembly: GCF_027579695.1. Classification (NCBI taxonomy): domain Eukaryota; kingdom Metazoa; phylum Chordata; class Actinopteri; order Siluriformes; family Ariidae; genus Neoarius; species Neoarius graeffei. The sequence continues at coordinate 3,596,330 of NC_083575.1, read as the reverse complement.
CTGTCACAACTACAGGGGACAGGTACACACACACACACTGTCACAACTACAGGGGACAGGTACACACACAACACACTGTCACAACTACAGGGGACAGGTACACACACACACACTGTCACAACTACAGGGGACAGGTACACACACACACACTGTCACAACTACAGGGGACAGGTACACAACACACACACTGTCACAACTACAGGGGACAGGTACACACACACACACTGTCACAACTACAGGGGACAGGTACACACACACACACTGTCACAACTACAGGGGACAGGTACACACACACACTGTCACAACTACAGGGGACAGGTACACACACACACACTGTCACAACTACAGGGGACAGGTACACACACACAACACTGTCACAACTACAGGGGACAGGTAACACACACACACTGTCACAACTACAGGGGACAGGTACACACACACACTGTCACAACTACAGGGGACAGGTACACACACACACACACTGTCACAACTACAGGGGACAGGTACACACACACACACTGTCACAACTACAGGGGGACAGGTACAACACAACAGACACACACACTGTCACAACTACAGGGGACAGGTACACACACACACACTGTCACAACTACAGGGGACAGGTACACACACACACGACTGTCACAACTACAGGGGACAGGTACACACACACACACTGTCACAACTACAGGGGACAGGTACACACACACACACTGTCACAACTACAGGGGACAGGTACACACACACACTGTCACAACTACAGGGGACAGGTACACACACACACACTGTCACAACTACAGGGGACAGGTACACACACACACACTGTCACAACTACAGGGGACAGGTACACACACACACTGTCACAACTACAGGGGACAGGTACACACACACACACTGTCACAACTACAGGGGACAGGTACACACACACACTGTCACAACTACAGGGGACAGGTACACACACACACTGTCACAACTACAGGGGACAGGTACACACACAACACACTGTCACAACTACAGGGGACAGGGTACACACACACACACTGTCACAACTACAGGGGACAGGTACACACACACACACGTCACAACTACAGGGGACAGGTACACACACACAACACTGTCACAACTACAGGGGACAGGTACACACACAAGACAGCACACTGTCACAACTACAGGGACAGGTACACACACACACACTGTCACAACTACAGGGGACAGGTACACACACACACACTGTCACAACTACAGGGGACAGGTACACACACACACACTGTCACAACTACAGGGGACAGGTACACACACACACACTGTCACAACTACAGGGGACAGGTACACCACACACACTGTCACAACTACAGGGGACAGGTACACACACACACACTGTCACAACTACAGGGGACAGGTACAACACACACACACTGTCACAACTACAGGGGACAGGTACACACACACACACTGTCACAACTACAGGGGACAGGTACACACACACACACTGTCACAACTACAGGGGGACAGGTACACACACACACACTGTCACAACTACAGGGGACAGGTACACACACACACACTGTCACAACTACAGGGGACAGGTACACACACACACACTGTCACAACTACAGGGGACAGGTACACACACACACACTGTCACAACTACAGGGGACAGGTACACACACACACACTGTCACAACTACAGGGGACAGGTACACACACACACACTGTCACAACTACAGGGGACAGGTACACACACACAGTCACAACGGGACTGGTAACACACAGTCAACTACAGGGGACAGGTACACACACACACACTGTCACAACTACAGGGGACAGGTACACACACACACACTGTCACAACTACAGGGGACAGGTACACACACACACACTGTCACAACTACAGGGGACAGGTACACAACACACACACTGTCACAACTACAGGGGGACAGGTACACACACACACACTGTCACAACTACAGGGGACAGGTACACACACACACACTGTCACAACTACAGGGGACAGGTACACACAACAACAACACTGTCACAACTACAGGGGACAGGTACACACACAACACACTGTCACAACTACAGGGGACAGGTACACACACACACACTGTCACAACTACAGGGGACAGGTACACACACACACTGTCACAACTACAGGGGACAGGTACAACACACACACACTGTCACAACTACAGGGGACAGGTACACACACACACACTGTCACAACTACAGGGGACAGGTACACACACACACACTGTCACAACTACAGGGGACAGGTACACACACAGACACACTGTCACAACTACAGGGGACAGGTACACACACACACGTCACAACTACGGGGACAGGTAACACAACACTGACAGAACACAGACTGTCACAACTACAGGGGACAGGTACACAACACACACACTGTCACAACTACAGGGGACAGGTACACACACACACACTGTCACAACTACAGGGGACAGGTACACCACACAACACACTGTCACAACTACAGGGGACAGGTACACACACACACACTGTCACAACTACAGGGGACAGGTACACACACAACACACACTGTCACAACTACAGGGGACAGGGTACACACACACACACTGTCACAACTACAGGGGACAGGTACACACACACACTGTCACAACTACAGGGGACAGGTACACACACACACTGTCACAACTACAGGGGACAGGTACACACACACACACTGTCACAACTACAGGGAAGGTACACACACCACACTGTCACAACTACAGGGACAGGTACACACACACACACTGTCACAACTACAGGGACAGGTACACACCACACACTGTCACAACTACAGGGGACAGGTACACACACACACACTGTCACAACTACAGGGGACAGGTACACACACACACTGTCACAACTACAGGGGACAGGTACACACACACACACTGTCACAACTACAGGGGACAGGTACACACACACACACTGTCCAACTACAGGGGACAGGTACACACACACACACTGTCACAACTACAGGGGACAGGTACACACACACACTGTCACAACTACAGGGGACAGGTACACACACACACACTGTCACAACTACAGGGGACAGGTACACACACACACACTGTCACAACTACAGGGGACAGGTACACACACACACACTGTCACAACTACAGGGGACAGGTACACACACACACACTGTCACAACTACAGGGGACAGGTACACACACACACTGTCACAACTACAGGGGACAGGTACACACACACACACTGTCACAACTACAGGGGACAGGTACACACACACACTGTCACAACTACAGGGGACAGGTACACACACACACTGTCAGCAACTACAGGGGACAGGTACACACACACACACTGTCACAACTACAGGGGACAGGTACACACACACACACTGTCACAACTACAGGGGACAGGTACACACACACACTGTCACAACTACAGGGGACAGGTACACACACACACTGTCACAACTACAGGGGACAGGTACACACACACACACTGTCACAACTACAGGGGACAGGTACACACACACACACTGTCACAACTACAGGGACAGGTACAGCACACACACACTGTCCACAACTACAGGGGACAGGTACACACAACACACACTGTCACAGACTACAGGGGACAGGTACACACACACACACTGTCACAACTACGAGGGGACAGGTACACACACACACACGTTGTCACAACTACAGGGACAGCTGTCACAACTACAGGGGACAGGTACACACACACACACTGTCACAACTACAGGGGACAGGTACACACACACACACTGTCACAACTACAGGGGACAGGTACACACACACACACTGTCACAACTACAGGGGACAGGTACACACACACACACTGTCACAACTACAGGGGACAGGTACACACACACACACTGTCACAACTACAGGGGACAGGTACACACACACACACTGTCACAACTACAGGGGACAGGTACACACACACACACACTGTCACAACTACAGGGGACAGGTACACACACACACACACTGTCACAACTACAGGGGACAGGTACACACACACACACTGTCACAACTACAGGGGACAGGTACACACACACACACTGTCACAACTACAGGGGACAGGTACACACACACACACTGTCACAACTACAGGGGACAGGTACACACACACACACTGTCACAACTACAGGGGACAGGTACACACACACACACTGTCACAACTACAGGGGACAGGTACACACACACACACTGTCACAACTACAGGGGACAGGTACACACACACACACTGTCACAACTACAGGGGACAGGTACACACACACACACTGTCACAACTACAGGGGACAGGTACACACACACACACACACTGTCACAACTACAGGGGACAGGTACACACACACACACACACACTGTCACAACTACAGGGGACAGGTACACACACACACACTGTCACAACTACAGGGGACAGGTACACACACACACACTGTCACAACTACAGGGGACAGGTACACACACACACACTGTCACAACTACAGGGGACAGGTACACACACACACTGTCACAACTACAGGGGACAGGTACACACACACACACACACACACACACTGTCACAACTACAGGGGACAGGTACACACACACACACTGTCACAACTACAGGGGACAGGTACACACACACACACTGTCACAACTACAGGGGACAGGTACACACACACACACTGTCACAACTACAGGGGACAGGTACACACACACACACTGTCACAACTACAGGGGACAGGTACACACACACACACTGTCACAACTACAGGGGACAGGTACACACACACACACTGTCACAACTACAGGGGACAGGTACACACACACACACTGTCACAACTACAGGGGACAGGTACACACACACACACTGTCACAACTACAGGGGACAGGTACACACACACACACACTGTCACAACTACAGGGGACAGGTACACACACACACACACTGTCACAACTACAGGGGACAGGTACACACACACACACTGTCACAACTACAGGGGACAGGTACACACACACACACTGTCACAACTACAGGGGACAGGTACACACACACACACTGTCACAACTACAGGGGACAGGTACACACACACACACTGTCACAACTACAGGGGACAGGTACACACACACACACACACACACTGTCACAACTACAGGGGACAGGTATACACACACACACACTGTCACAACTACAGGGGACAGGTACACACACACACACTGTCACAACTACAGGGGACAGGTACACACACACACACTGTCACAACTACAGGGGACAGGTACACACACACACACACTGTCACAACTACAGGGGACAGGTACACACACACACACTGTCACAACTACAGGGGACAGGTACACACACACACACTGTCACAACTACAGGGGACAGGTACACACACACACACTGTCACAACTACAGGGGACAGGTACACACACACACACACTGTCACAACTACAGGGGACAGGTACACACACACACACTGTCACAACTACAGGGGACAGGTACACACACACACACACTGTCACAACTACAGGGGACAGGTACACACACACACACTGTCACAACTACAGGGGACAGGTACACACACACACACACTGTCACAACTACAGGGGACAGGTACACACACACACACTGTCACAACTACAGGGGACAGGTACACACACACACACTGTCACAACTACAGGGGACAGGTACACACACACACACTGTCACAACTACAGGGGACAGGTACACACACACACACTGTCACAACTACAGGGGACAGGTACACACACACACACTGTCACAACTACAGGGGACAGGTACACACACACACACTGTCACAACTACAGGGGACAGGTACACACACACACTGTCACAACTACAGGGGACAGGTACACACACACACACACACACTGTCACAACTACAGGGGACAGGTACACACACACACACTGTCACAACTACAGGGGACAGGTACACACACACACACTGTCACAACTACAGGGGACAGGTACACACACACACTGTCACAACTACAGGGGACAGGTACACACACACACACACACACACACTGTCACAACTACAGGGGACAGGTACACACACACACACTGTCACAACTACAGGGGACAGGTACACACACACACACTGTCACAACTACAGGGGACAGGTACACACACACACACTGTCACAACTACAGGGGACAGGTACACACACACACACTGTCACAACTACAGGGGACAGGTACACACACACACACTGTCACAACTACAGGGGACAGGTACACACACACACACTGTCACAACTACAGGGGACAGGTACACACACACACACACTGTCACAACTACAGGGGACAGGTACACACACACACACTGTCACAACTACAGGGGACAGGTACACACACACACTGTCACAACTACAGGGGACAGGTACACACACACACTGTCACAACTACAGGGGACAGGTACACACACACACACTGTCACAACTACAGGGGACAGGTACACACACACACACTGTCACAACTACAGGGGACAGGTACACACACACACACTGTCACAACTACAGGGGACAGGTACACACACACACACTGTCACAACTACAGGGGACAGGTACACACACACACTGTCACAACTACAGGGGACAGGTACACACACACACACACACACACACTGTCACAACTACAGGGGACAGGTACACACACACACACTGTCACAACTACAGGGGACAGGTACACACACACACACTGTCACAACTACAGGGGACAGGTACACACACACACACTGTCACAACTACAGGGGACAGGTACACACACACACACTGTCACAACTACAGGGGACAGGTACACACACACACACTGTCACAACTACAGGGGACAGGTACACACACACACACTGTCACAACTACAGGGGACAGGTACACACACACACACACTGTCACAACTACAGGGGACAGGTACACACACACACACTGTCACAACTACAGGGGACAGGTACACACACACACTGTCACAACTACAGGGGACAGGTACACACACACACTGTCACAACTACAGGGGACAGGTACACACACACACACTGTCACAACTACAGGGGACAGGTACACACACACACACTGTCACAACTACAGGGGACAGGTACACACACACACACTGTCACAACTACAGGGGACAGGTACACACACACACTGTCACAACTACAGGGGACAGGTACACACACACACACACACACACTGTCACAACTACAGGGGACAGGTACACACACACACACACACACACTGTCACAACTACAGGGGACAGGTACACACACACACACTGTCACAACTACAGGGGACAGGTACACACACACACACTGTCACAACTACAGGGGACAGGTACACACACACACACTGTCACAACTACAGGGGACAGGTACACACACACACACTGTCACAACTACAGGGGACAGGTACACACACACACTGTCACAACTACAGGGGACAGGTACACACACACACACACACTGTCACAACTACAGGGGACAGGTACACACACACACACTGTCACAACTACAGGGGACAGGTACACACACACACACTGTCACAACTACAGGGGACAGGTACACACACACACACTGTCACAACTACAGGGGACAGGTACACACACACACACTGTCACAACTACAGGGGACAGGTACACACACACACACTGTCACAACTACAGGGGACAGGTACACACACACACACTGTCACAACTACAGGGGACAGGTACACACACACACACTGTCACAACTACAGGGGACAGGTACACACACACACACTGTCACAACTACAGGGGACAGGTACACACACACACACTGTCACAACTACAGGGGACAGGTACACACACACACACACTGTCACAACTACAGGGGACAGGTACACACACACACACTGTCACAACTACAGGGGACAGGTACACACACACACACTGTCACAACTACAGGGGACAGGTACACACACACACACTGTCACAACTACAGGGGACAGGTACACACACACACACTGTCACAACTACAGGGGACAGGTACACACACACACACTGTCACAACTACAGGGGACAGGTACACACACACACACTGTCACAACTACAGGGGACAGGTACACACACACACTGTCACAACTACAGGGGACAGGTACACACACACACACTGTCACAACTACAGGGGACAGGTACACACACACACACTGTCACAACTACAGGGGACAGGTACACACACACACACACTGTCACAACTACAGGGGACAGGTACACACACACACACTGTCACAACTACAGGGGACAGGTACACACACACGCACTGTCACAACTACAGGGGACAGGTACACACACACTGTCACAACTACAGGGGACAGGTACACACACACACACACTGTCACAACTACAGGGGACAGGTACACACACACACACACTGTCACAACTACAGGGGACAGGTACACACACACACTGTCACAACTACAGGGGACAGGTACACACACACACACACACACTGTTACAACTACAGGGGACAGGTACACACACACACACACTGTCACAACTACAGGGGACAGGTACACACACACACACTGTCACAACTACAGGGGACAGGTACACACACACACACACACACTGTCACAACTATAGGGGACAGGTACACACACACACACACACACACACTGTCACAACTACAGGGGACAGGTGCACACACACACCCGAGGCACTTCAGTCACCCCATTTATCTGAGTCACCTGTGTTGCAGTGACTTATAGAAGATATTCATCAATAATATATTCTCTCCTCCTCCCTGCTCCCCTCTCTCTCTCTCTCTCTCTCTCTCTCTCTCTCTCTCCCTGCTCCCCTCTCTCTCTCTCTCTCTCTCTCTCTCTCTCTCCCTGCTCCCCTCTCTCTCTCTCTCTCTCTCTCTCTCCCTGCTCCCCTCTCTCTCTCTCTCTCTCTCTCTCTCTCTCTCTCTCTCCCTGCTCCCCTCTCTCTCTCTGTCTCTGTGTGTGTCTGTTTCAGGTTTCAGTTAAAAATCTTCCAAAAACAGGCTCCATCTGCCAGGTGCTGGTCCAGCTGCCACATGTCTTCCAGATGTTTCACACAGACAGTTTCATGGACCAGGATGACAGGTGTGGGATAATAATAACAACATATTAATCAAGGCTGTAAAGGGAATAAAAGTATGAATGAATGAATGAATAAACAGGTTTACTTTGGAAAAGAAAAGGAACAATCCTGATTTTTAAAAGTGGCATTTTTCTTGTTTAATTGCAGTGAACACTAGAGGGCGTCATTTACCTAAACATCATTCAGTCCATTCTTTCACAAGTAAAATGATCTTTGAGCCAGGGTTGGTTTGTTTATTTGTTTTTGCATCTTTTTTGTTTTGTTTTTAATGAAACTTCACCAAATTTACCAAAAAAAAAGGTTATTTTATTCCACGAAAAGGTCACAGGACTCAGCCTGCTGCTTCCCTCCACTTGTTTCTGGTGTAAACTCGGATGTAAAGAGAAGAATAACTCCATGTCCCATGATCCTCCAGGTTCCAGTTCTTCGTGCAGAAGGTTCTCCCGCAGTACCGGGACTCCGTGATGTCGCACACTCTCATCTACGTGCCGTCGTACTTCGATTTTGTGCGTGTGAGGAACTTCCTGAAGAAGGAGGACGTGAGCTTCTCGACAATCAGCGAGTACTCTGAGAGATCGGAGGTTTCCCGCGCGCGCCACTACTTCAGCACGGGAGAGAAACAGTTCCTGCTCTTCTCCGAGAGGTTCCACTTTTACAAGAGGTGAGTGAGAGAGATTTGGACCGAAGTGATGAGGATCAGGTGAAACCCATCTGCTTCTGGAACATTCCAGGGATATTCAGTTGCCTTTGATGTTTCTCTCTCTCAGGTCCACCATTAGAGGAATCCAGAACGTGATCTTCTACGCTCTGCCCACGTACGCTCACTTCTACAGTGAGGTGTGTAACATGCTGCAGGTGGGCGGCTCTGACGGCGTGACGAGTTCGGCGAGCTTCACCTGCACTGCTCTTTACTCGCGCTACGACGCTCACAGACTGGCGGCCGTCACGGGAGCCGAGCGAGCCGCCAGCATGACCCGGTCCACCAAGTCTGTCCATCTCTTCATCACAGGGGAGGAGAAGCGTGCGTGAGGGGGAGGAGGAGTGTGTGTTTGTCTAAACGCAGCTCTCTGGAGTGTAGCTCAGGAACTGTTTCAGAAAATTCTCTATCATGTCTTCATTTTACAAAACGAACCATTCCAGTAATTTTATAAAAATAAAATCTGTTTGTAATTTTATACAGTTTAAGCCTCTGTCATCAGTCGAGGTGTAAGGACAAACGGAGACAGAAAACCACGTCCTCTTTTTAACATGAACAGATTTCCATGGTGTGAATCTTCCACACACTCCGCAGTTTCTCCACAAAACCTGGTCTGGGGGCGGAGTTATGGATGTGCTCAGGTTATGATGTCATGAAGGCTCCGTTCACACTGCAGGCTGAAGTGACTCAAATCCGATCTTTTCGCCCATATGTGACCTGTATCCGATCTTTTATTGACAATATGAACGACACAGATCTGATTTTCAAATCCGACCCAGGCCGTTTGGATATGTGGTCCTAATTCCGATTCCTATCCGCTCTTTTCATATGCGACTTCAGTCTGAACCGCCAGGTCGCATTCATCCGACTTACACGTCATCAACAAGCCACAAACGTCACTATTCTGCGCTGAAGTAGGTGGCGGGTCTCTCAGAAAAAGTTACAACAACATGGCGCATAATCACGGGCGCAGATAGAGGGGGGGACTCGTCCCACCCAGATTTAAATTCACCTCGTTCGGTCCCCCCCCACTTATAGGGAGGAAAAAACGTCTATGCTGTCTTTCTTTGCATAAGGCAAACCTCACGGAAAAATCAAAAGACTAATTACCATTCGGTTTATTGAGGTGCACAGCAGTACAGACATAGTTGCAACAACTCACATAAAACAAAACAAAGACTGATATTCGGTTGGTTGAGCTGCGCAGACTGCACAGGTTGCGAGCTCAAGCTTGGTTGCTATGGCAACCCACAAGAAGTTTGACAGGCATATCGGGGTTGGGGTTAGTTTGCTGGCAGCTTTGTCCCCCCCAGTTCAAAAAACGTATCTGCGCCCCTGCGCATGACATCAATGCGAGGGACGCTTCGGGCTGTGAAGGTTCTGAATCTTCTCAATGGAAGGACGCAGAGGTTAGGGAGCTGATTTCCATTTGGGGGGATGCAGCTATTCAAGCTAGATTGGATGGGTCATACCGCAACCGGGCGGTTTTACTTCCATAAACACTGGCCATGCTCACTGCGTGTGACGTCGTCGTATCCTGCAATGCGCATGCGGAACACTTTTAGGTCGCTTTTCGTTCATACTGAGGATCACATACAAGTCGCATATATTTGTTAATGTGAACGACCTCACAAAAAAATCGGATTTCACAAAAAAATCGGAATTGAGCATTAAGCCTTGCAGTGTGAACGTAGCGTAAATCAGTTCTGTGGGTGTGAACTTTTTGTCTGAGCGCTCTGAACTTCAGCACACTCACTCTGTCTCTCTCAGTCTGCTTTTAGTTTCATTCACTCCTCGCTGACGTTAATGACGCAAAGCATCCTGGGAGTTCTCTCAGCGTTCTGGTGCGCTATAAACTCCAGGCTTTGAGTTCATTTGTGGACAAAAGTGAAAAATTTCACAACAGAAACAGTTGAGGAGATCTGCTGAAGGATCTGTGTGTCTCTGGAAATCTCTATTTTATTAAATAAAGGGAAAATATTCCAGTGCGGAGAGCGTGCTTAGTTTGTTTGTTTGTATTTATGGTAATATTTTTATATTGATTATTGTATAATCAAGAAAATGCCTTTAACAGACTTCTTACCATCGTTCTGGAACGTTCTTCTGAACAGAGATGGGAGCGGAGGAAAAAGTGCAAGAATTTCCTCCAGAAACTGAAATTACTTTTGTTCTGAAAACAGAAGCGAGTGTTTGAAGGGAAGGCAGCGGTTGAGTTTGATGTGCTTCTGCTCCACACAGTGTGATGTGTGAGATTTCTACAGGAGAGGAACATGAAGATCATAATCTCACGCACATTTTTATGTGAAGTTTTGGATTATTTTCTTTAGCTGTGTGTAAGAGAAGGCGTGTGAGTGAAATGCAGTTTTGGGAAAAATCTGCAAAATGATTGACATGAAAAATAAAATATTTTTACCTGCAGTGTTTTGCCTTTTTTTCCCCCCAAATTTATTTCTCTCTCTCACACACACACACACACACACACACACACGGTTTCTCTTTCAGAGGTGACGAATCGCTGCTCTGTGTCTGTGTGTAGTTTGGCTTTGAATCTTCCTCATGAATGTTTGTCTCCCAAAGACTCTTCATCCATCTGTCCTCTCTCTCTCTCTCTCACACACACACACACACACACAGTGAGTTGTTCCTGTCATCTCTGAGGAATCTCAGCAGTGACCTGATGCCTGAGTGAGGAAAGTTCCAGTCCATGATGAGCTCCACATTAAATAATCATAAACACACACAGAAGCTCAACCGTGCTGTGTGAGGAGACAAAAGCTTTCAGACAGTAAATTATTCAACATGGAGATGAAACATCTGTCATTCCTGATGTGAAACGTGTGTGTGTGTTTTCTTACACACACCTGAGGAAGCTCAGAAGCTCTTAAGCACGCTATAACTCAGTTATGTGTGTTGATGTTGATCTGAGTGTGTTCACTGCTCTCAGGAAATCTCACAATAAGATTTTTTTTCTGTAGATTTATTAAATAATTGTTTTATAAGGATAGATTCTGTGTTTCTAAATCCAGTGATTGGTGACATGCTGATATTCTCATCTCTCAGTAATTCCACTCGTGTCTTTCACTCAAGTCACTGGATTCGACGTTTTCTGGTTGAATTGTTTTGAAAATTGTCCTTTTCGATTAGATATGAATCCGATTTAACTGAAAAGTACCGGTTCGGACTCGTCACAACCACAGAGCTGTGTTTCCCCTTAATGATGTCTTTCCAAAATTAGAAGTATTTTCAGTTTGATCTCCAGAGTTTGGAGGAAACATGTCATCCTGGTCTCTGACAAAAGCTCGATGTGTGTTTGACGTCACGTCCGTAATGGTGATAAATCACTGTTTTGATCACGGCGTGAGCTTTTCTGCGTCCTTGAGAATTTAAACCACAATAAATCAAATGTAAATCATGTGACTCATCGATCCTGAGTTCTTTGCCGCTGTGACAGGTTTTGTTCGCCGCAATAACATGAGTGCACGCACGTCACATCCAGAACACTGGAATTTCCTGTTTATATTTTTACTCATCTCATTATCTCTAGCTGCTGGATCCTATCCCAGCTGACTACGGGCGAAAGGCGGGGTACACCCTGGACAAGTCGCCAGGTCATCACAGGGCTGACACATAGACACAGACAACCATTCACACTCACATTCACACCTACGCTCAATTTAGAGTCACCAGTTAACCTAACCTGCATGTCTTTGGACTGTGGGGGAAACCGGAGCACCCGGAGGAAACCCACGCGGACACGGGGAGAACATGCAAACTCCACACAGAAAGGCCCTCGCCGGCCACGGGGCTCGAACCCGGACCTTCTTGCTGTGAGGCGACAGCGCTAACCACTACACCACCGTGCTGCCAGACATACTCATATGAAACTGAAATCTGTGTTGTGATGTCACACATTTTGTTTACTTTATTTCAGTAAATATGTTTATGTTTACAAAATAATCCCAGGTTTTTACTGAATCAGATTTTGGTAATTGTCCAATCAACACACTCACATGAAAAATGTTTCCTGTAAAATCACTGCAGCTTCCTGTTGATTCTCAGGAGTTAATAGGCTCAATGAATGCTCACAGTTTCTATGGCAACAGAGCTCTTAATTCACTAAGTGCAGAAATATTGACAGTCTCTCTCTCTCTCTCTCTCTCTCTCTCCTTTTTCAGATTCTCTGCATCCTAAATCAGTAAAACAGAGAAACCCAGGAAGTCCACATTCCCCATGATGCACTGCAGCAGTTCAAGGTGGGCTGTGACTGATAGAGGGGATGTGATGTGATGTGATGTGATGTGATGTGATGTGATGTGATGTGATGTGATGTGTGGGCTGTGATGGACAGATAGTAAGAACAGATGAGATAGATGGTTAGAAAATATAAATTGTTGGAGGGAGAGATGAACAGATGAAGAAAAGGATGAATGGCGTGCCAGGGAGATGTTCAGGATGGATGGGGAGACACTTGGCCATGGTGTCATCGAGAGATAAACAGATGCAGAGGGAAAGGGAGATAAGAGAGAGAGAGAGAAGCACAGAGAGAGAGAGAGAGAGAGAGAGAGAGAGATGCATGACATATATAACAGCACATGTTTGTGTTTTGAATCAGGACAATGAAGCACATGGCAACTGTAACCATAGTGATGATTAAGGATGCACGCGCCCACACAGAAAGAGAGAGAAACACAGACACACAGAGAGAGAGAGAGAGAGAGAGAGAGAACTGAATGCTGTAGCTGCTGTAATGGTTTTTATTTTCATTTTATCTCTATAACTCACATCACACTCTCAGGATTAACTAAAGACACTCAGAGCTCTCTCTCTCTCTCTGTTTCTCTCTCTGTGTGTGTCTCTCTCTGTGTCTCTCTCTCTCTGTTTCTCTCTCTGTGTGTGTCTCTCTCTGTGTCTCTCTCTCTCTGTTTCTCTCTCTGTGTGTGTCTCTCTCTGTGTCTCTCTCTCTCTGTTTCTCTCTCTGTGTGTGTCTCTCTCTGTGTCTCTCTCTCTCTGTTTCTCTCTGTGTGTGTGTCTCTCTCTGTCTCTCTCTGTGTGTGTGTCTCTGTCTCTCTCTCTCTCTCTCTGTCTCTGTGTGTGTGTGTGTGTGTGTGTGTGTGTGTGTGTGTGTGTGTGTGTGTCTCTCTCTGTTTCTCTCTGTGTGTGTCTCTCTCTGTCTCTCTGTTTCTCTCTCTGTGTGTGTCTCTCTCTGTGTGTCTCTCTCTCTGTGTGTCTCTCTCTCTGTTTCTCTCTCTCTCTGTCTCTCTCTCTCTCTCTGTCTCTCTCTGTGTGTGTTTCTCTGTGTGTGTGTGTGTGTGTGTGTGTGTGTCTCTCTCTCTGTGTGTGTCTCTCTCTGTGTGTGTCTCTCTCTCTGTTTCTCTCTGTGTGTGTGTGTGTGTGTGTGTGTGTGTGTGTGTGTGTGTGTGTGTGTGTGTGTGTGTGTGTCTCTGTCTCTCTCTCTGTTTCTCTCTGTGTGTGTGTCTCTCTCTGTTTCTCTCTCTGTGTGTCTCTCTCTCTGTTTCTCTCTCTCTCTGTGTCTCTCTCTCTGTTTCTCTCTCTCTCTCTGTTTCTCTCTGTGTTTCTTTCTCTCTCTGTTTCTCTCTGTTTCTCTCTCTGTCTCCTTCTCTGTTTCTCTGTTTCTCTCTCTGTCTGTTTCTCTGTTTCTCTCTCTCTGTTTCTCTCTCTCTGTTACTCTCTGTGTTTCTCTCTCTCTGTTTCTCTCTCTCTGTTTCTCTCTCTCTGTGTTTCTCTCTCTCTGTTTCTCTCTGTGTTTCTCTCTCTCTCTGTTTCTCTGTGTGTGTGTGTGTGTGTGTGTGTGTGTTTCTTTCTCTCTCTCTCTCTCTCTCTCTCTCTCTGCACTGCATGCTGGGAGTTTGCTGGTGGAGGGTGTGCTGAGCGTTAGCTGAGAGCTTGCGATTTTTCCTATCTAAACTTTTCTCGTTTTTTTCTTGTGCTTATTAATTTCTGGGTATTTTGTAGTTGTTGGTAGTGGTGTTTTAGTGTTTTGTGTGTTTGTTTGTTTGTTTGTTGGCTGTTTGGCGGGGATGGTGTCCTCCGGGACTCCGCCCCTGTCCTTGAAGCATGGAGTAAGGGCGGTCCCACAACCTATGGTTCCGGTAGAGCAGGTGCTGCTTGCGGTCGGAACACAGCTAACAATTTTACGTAGTAACTACGTACTTACAACGTAGTGGTTTGGTAGATGTTACGTAGTGTTTTATGTAGTTACTACGTAAAATTCTGGACTACCAGCAACATTTTTACTACATCGTAAAGTTACGTAGAGAAACTATGTACCTACCACCTTCCCACTACCCTGTGGGGACCTTCCCACTATACTATGGATACTTTCACACTCATATGGGCACGTTCTCACCACCTTACATTTTCACATCCTTTCTACTACCTTACAAAACCCGAGTAATCTTATGCAGAAAACATGGAAGAAGCAGCAATATTTTGCATAGTTGGTGCATTTATTTCAACAAAAAAAATAGCTGCATCAGCCAGGTTAGGTTAGAAATGTGAACAATATATATAAAACTGCGTGTACTAGTACAATTGACAAACATAACAGGTCATGTGTTGTAGTTTCACAGGATGAAATAGAAGATTAATACATGCATTACCTGAATTAAATGTAATCATGAATATGCAAAGGAACTTAAAGGTATTATTCTGCACTTTTATGATGGCCGCTGGTCAGATATTACATTACACTAAAATGGCATAAAAACCTACAGAGACTGACTGCAATATTTACACACATGCCAACCATTATTTTTGTTCTGGCTCTAGAAAATATTTAATGGTGAACCGGTATTCAATAATAGAAATTCTAGCAGTGAAAGAGCGAACAGCTGTCTCTGGTTTCTGAATCAGATGAATGGAGGGTTGGTACAGTAGTTCTCTCCTTAGTTGTTGCAGCCACAGCAGCGCGAGCCTGCAAATATAATTATAATCAATGATAAATTGGGAAATCCTGGTTTACTATTATATGGTCAGATTAAGTGATTGTGGCAGTTCCTATGTATGGGCAGAGCACAGAAGACGGCAGGACAGAGCTCAGGTTGATAAACCGTTTTATTGTCAGACTTTTCAGTCTAACAACTTTGAATGACTTTTATAGACACACACTTGGCATCTGGTTTCGGGAAGATCAAATCAAGTTTCAAGTCAAGTTTATTTGTATAGCGCTTTTAACAATAAACATTGTCGCAAAGCAGCTTTACAGAATTTGAACGACTTAAAACATGAGCTAATTTTATCCCTAATCTATCCCCAATGAGCAAGCCTGTGGCGACGGTGGCAAGGAAAAACTCCCTCAGACGACATGAGGAAGAAACCTCGAGAGGAACCAGACTCAAAAGGGAACCCATCCTCATTTGGGCAACAACAGACAGCCTGACTATAATATTAACAGTTTTAACAGGTATAACCCTCAACTGTCCTCATGGGGCCGTCCTTCACAGGAGTGGGGCGATAAAACTCCGACCAGACACAGGGCACCAGGATGGATCAAGCAGGTCCGAGGGGCAGAAGAGGCCAGCATCTCAATCCCAGGATCAACATGTAACTCAGAGGGACAGATGGGGGGGGGGGGGGGGAGAGAGAGAAAGAAAACACGTTGTTAGGTATGCCCTAAAAATGACAAGTATTAAATCTGTGTGGTAGGCTCGCAGAGACGAGAGTCTTTACATCAGGCATGACACACAATGGCATGTTAATATGGTAAAAAATATATCATGACCTGCTCTGGCTGGATGCTTGATTGGGTGATGGGAGCACACTCCTCAGCAATGATGAGATGCAGATGGGACCCTTAGGCCTGGCCAAGACAATTCAGTTACATTTCACCGGGTCTGGGACATGCGACAGAATGTCTGACGGCCGATTCCCTGCAGGCTATGATAGCCAGTCGAGGTCCCCACCGTCTCCACCAAAAGATTTCCTGTTGACTCCATGTAACTCAGAGGGACAGATTTGGGGGGGGGGGGGGAGAGAAAGAAAACACAGGTGGTTAGGTATGCCCAATGTCACCTGAATAAGTAGGAACAGTATACATATTGCACCGAGTACAAGCAGGGACTCCGGCAACTAACTATGACAGCATAACTAAAAGGAGAGAGCCAGAAGGTAACACAGGCATGAGGGAGCCCCGGGACATAAAGCAGCCAGCCACTGCACCGTCAACAAACTCGAGTGAGCAAGCGAGTGGGGACTGACAGCATCCATACATCCCAGTTTACCAAAACACTCTATGTCTGAGGACCCTCCAGATCTACTCCTCACCTCATAAACACCATTAACAAAAGGCTTGACTAAACAGATATGTTTTCAGCCTAGACTTAAATGCTGAGACTGTGTCTGATTCCCGAACATTACTTGGAAGGCTGTTCCATAACTGTGGGGCTTTGTAAGAAAAGGCTCTGCCCCCTGATGTAGCCTTCACTATACGAGGTACCAGCAGATAGCCTGCACCTTTTGATCTAAGTAGGCGTGGCGGGTCATAGAGGAGCAGAAGTTCACTCAGGTACTGTGGTGCGAGACCATTTAGTGCTTTAAAGGTCAATAGTAGTATTTTATAATCAATACGACGAGCCCCTCTGCTCTCGCTCTCCCTCCTTAAGTAGGGTGCGGTCACTGGGAAGACACACAAACACAGGTTAATTGCTCTCAGGTGTAGTGATTCTGCCACTTACCTTCCCTGACTCCGCCCTCCTGTCACAGACCGGCGCTTGACCACGCCCCCGCTGCCACATACCCCCACCGCCCGACTCAAGCCGGGTGGCTGTCCGGCCTGCAGCCGACTCCCCCCCCCCCGACAGGAGAGGAAGTCCACCATGACCATCTGCGCCCCTGGCCTGTGGACCACCTTGAAATTAAAGGGTTGGAGTGCCAGATACCAACGGGTGATCCACGCGTTGGCATCCTTCATGCGGTGGAGCCACTGGAGGGGCGCGTGGTCCGAACAGAGGGTGAAAGGGCGCCCCAGCAGGTAGTACCGGAGGGCAAGGACCACCCACTTGATAGCCAGACACTCTTTCTCTATGGTGCTGTAGCACCCCTCACGCACCAACAGCTTCCTGCTGATGTACAGGACAGGGCGGTCCTCCCCCTCCACCTCCTGGGACAAAACCGCCCCCAGCCCTCTGTCCGACGCATCGGTCTGCAACATAAAGGGGAGAGAAAAGTCAGGGGAGTGTAAAAGTGGCCCCCCACACTGTGCAGCCTTTACCTCAGAAAAAGCCCACTGGCATTGCTCTGTCCACTGGACCGGATCTGGTGCCCCCTTTTTAGTGAGATCAGTCAGCGGGCTGGTGACGTCCGAATAATTAGGTATAAACCTACGATAATAGCCAGCCAGCCCCAGGAACTGTCTCACCCCCTTTTTGGTCTTGGGCCTCGGGCAGGCCTCAATTGCTGCGGTCTTCTTAATTTGGGGACGCACCTGCCCGTTGCCTAAGTGGAAGCCCAGATACCGTACTTCCACCCGCCCAATCGTACACTTCAGGTTGGCTGTGAGACCCGCTCGCCTCAGCGACCTAAGGACGGCCCTTAGGTGTTCAAGGTGCCTCAGCCAGTCATTACTATATACGATGATGTCGTCGAGGTAGGTGGCCGCATAGGTGGCATGGGGCGGAGGACCCTGTCCATCAGCCGCTGAAACGTAGCGGGCGCCCCAAACAGCCCAAACGGAAGTGTGATGAATTGGTGTAAACCAAACGGTGTGGAAAAGGCCGTTTTTTCTCGGGATAGTGGAGTCAAGGGGATCTGCCAATATCTCTTCGTCAAATCCAGTGTCGAATAAAAGTGAGCCGTGCCGAGTCGATCGAGCAACTCATCAATACGAAGCATTGGATATGCGTCGAATTTAGACACTGCGTTGACTTTTCTATAGTCCACACAGAACCAGACCGACCCGTCGGCCTTGGGTACCAAGACCACCGGGCTGCTCCAGTCACTGTGGGACTCCTCGACGATGCCCATTTCGAGCATGGTCTCAAGTTCTTCCCGAACCACCTTTTTTTGTGTTCGGGTAGCCTGTAAGGGCGGCTATGCACTACCACCCCGGGGGCATCTCTATGTGGTGCTCTATGAGGTTAGTGCGACCGGGCAGGGGTGAGAACACATCCGAAAACTCAGTCTGC
Organism: Neoarius graeffei; assembly: GCF_027579695.1. Classification (NCBI taxonomy): domain Eukaryota; kingdom Metazoa; phylum Chordata; class Actinopteri; order Siluriformes; family Ariidae; genus Neoarius; species Neoarius graeffei. Next base: position 3,576,375 of record NC_083575.1, on the reverse strand, counting down.
AACTGGGCGACCTCCGTGAGTTGGGTCGGGGAGAGGTGGTCTCCACAGGGGACCAGAGAGGTACGTGATGCCAATGCCCCTTTTTGAACCTCCGGCCCTAGCTCCGCCTTCTCCGGAACCACCGACACCAACGCCACAGGGACCTCCTCATTCCAGAGTTTAAGCAGAGTGAGGTGGTAAATCTGTAGCGCCCCAACCCTGTCCGTTCGCCTCACCTCATAGTCGACGTCCCCAACTCGCCGTGTGACCTCAAAGGGTCCTTGCCACTTGGCGACTATGTAATTTGGAGCTCGACGTGGGAAACAGTACGAGTACCTTATCTCCCGGTGTGAACTCCCTAAGGCACGTACCCTTGTTGTACAGGCAGGCTTGCCGTTCTTGGGCCTGCCACAAATTCTCCTGGGTTAGGTGGGTGAGTGTGTGGAGTTTTGCGCGCAGGTCCATAACGTATTGAATTTCATTTTTGCTTTGTGAAGGTCCCTCCTCCCAATTTTCCCGCAGCACATCTAGAATGCCACTCGGCTTACGCCCATATAATAATTCGAACAGGGAGAACCTCATGGAGGCTTGGGGGACCTCTCGCACTGAAAACAGCAAGGGCTCGAGCCACTTATCCCAATTATGTGCGTCCTCACTTACGAATTTTTTAATTATATTCTTGAGGGTTCGATTGAACCGTTCCACTAAACCGTCTGTTTGTGGGTGATACACGCTGGTGCGGATCGGCTTAATCCCCAATAACCCATACAGTTTGCACAATATCCGTGACATAAACGTGGTGCCTTGGTCAGTCAGAATCTCTTTCAGGATTCCAACTCGGGAGATAACGAGGAAGAGCGCCTCCGCAATACTGCGTGCTGAGATATTGCGCAGAGGCACTGCTTCCGGGTATTGCGTTGCATAGTCCACCAGAACTAATAGAAAGCGGTACCGTCGTGCTGACCGATCTAATGGCCCGACGAGATCCATCCCAACTCTTTCAAACGGGGTCTCGATTAATGGAAGAGGGCGCAAAGGCGCTTTTGGAATGGCTGCTGGATTCACTAACTGGCATTCGCGGCATGCCGTACACCACCTACGGATATCCCCGCGAATCCCCGGCCAATAGAATCGGGCCATTATTCGGGCTAGTGTCTTATCCAGCCCTAGGTGTCCAGCCATGGGATTAAAGTGAGCCGCCTGGAATACCAATTCCCGGTGGCTCTTTGGAATTAAAAGCTGTGTGACTCGCTCTTTAGTTTGAGTGTCCTGCGTCACTCAGTATAACCTATCCTTCATAATCGCGAAGTAGGGGAAGGACGAGGTGGCGTTCAGCTGGAGCGTTTGACCATCGATTACTCTCACTTGGTCAAAGGCATGTCGCAGAGTCTCGTCTCACGACTGCTCTAATGGGAAATCTGCGAGAGATTCCCCAATAGAGAGAGGAGGGGCCGGCGGCTCCTCACTCTGACGCGATGACGACGTAGACGGCTCTGTGACAGCTGCTCACGCCAAAGCGACACCGGGACCTCCCCCTGTTAAATGGCAGGACCCACTCTCTACTAAGCATGTCATTAAACCCCGAAATCCCGGCCAATCAGTCCCCAAAATTAATGAGTGGGTAAGGTGAGGATTAACCGCCGCCTTCACTATAAATTTTCCCCTCGGAAAAAAATGTGGACTGACACCAAAGGGGAGCTGTGAACATCCCCGTGCACACACAACACCTTCACCCCCTGTGCTCCCCCCAATGCCTCATGTTGCACCAGGCTTTGGTGAATTGAGGTCTGATTACAACCAGAATCCACCAACTCCTGATATGTATCCCCTTGGATACTCACCAGTATGCGATACGCTCTGGCCCGATCGAGGGCAGCTTCTGGTGCGTCGGGGATCCGAACCACCACGCCCACCTCCATTGCCGTGCACTGCTGTTGGAGGTGGCCCGGTTCCCCACAGCGCCAGCAAACCGGCCCGGGCTTCCTCTCTGCACCAGTGTTCTGGGGCTCACTCACCTGGGGGGGGGAGAGACAGATACAGAAGGGTGAAACGGGAGGGCACCATGGGTGCGGCGGGCCGGCTGGGGTGGTGCCGGCCACCGCCTCCGCGGTGGGGGAATGGGGCGAGGACGGGACACAGAAGGAGGGGGAGAGAGAGAGAGAGAGAGAGAGAGAGAGAGAGAAGAGGAGAGAAGAGAAGAGACTGTCTGCTGTCCTGCCGCCAGAACAGCCGCCAAATGGTCCTCCGCCAGCTTGATGGCCTGATCCAGCAACGCCGGGCGGTGGCACTGTACCCACTCCGCGGTTCCTGTGGGCAAGCGCTCGATGAACTGCTCCAGCACCACCTGATCGACGATCTCCTCGGCGTCGCGGTTGTTGGCCCTCAGCCACTGCCAGCAGGCATCCTGGAGTTGCTGGCCAAACGCGAACGGGCGGCCGACTTCCTCCAAGCGCAGAGCATGGAAGCGCTGTCGCTGCTGTTCGGCGGTGCACCCCACACGCTGGAGGATGGCCCGGCGAAGGTCCACGTAGGCCAGCCGGCGGTCGGCGGGGAGCTGTAGCGAGGCCAGCTGCGCCTCCCCCGTTAGCAGGGGGAGGAGGCGCGCTGTGCACTGATCCATTGGCCACCCCGAGGTCTCCGTGACTTGCTCAAAGAGCGTGATGAAAGCCTCAGGGTCATCCTGCGGGCCCATCTTTGTCAGGGTGAGGGGGGACGGGCCCACGGTGGAAGCGTCGATTGTCCCCGCCGATGCGAGGAGGTGCCGGAATGCCTGTCGGTCCTCTTGCTGGGCCAACACCAGGGCCTCGAAGCGCTGCTCCTGCTCCTTACGGAGCGTGACGAGCGCCTGGTGCTGGCTTTGCTGGGCCGTGGCGAGGGCATGGACCAGGTCGGCGAATGGGGAAGACTCCATGGGGCGGTTCGGCGTTCTGCGCTCCAGATCCCGGGTTTCAGCACCACTGTGGCAGTTCCTATGTATGGGCGGAGCACAGAAGACAGCAGGACAGAGCTCAGGTTGATAAACCGTTTTATTGTCACACTTTTCAGTCTAACAACATTGAATGACTTTTACAGACACACACTCAGCATCTGGTTTCGGGAAGAGCCCCTCTGCTCTCGCTATCCCTCCTTAAGTAGGGCGCGGTCACTGGGAAGACACACAAACACAGGTTAATTGCTCTCAGGTGTAGTGATTCTGCCACTTACCTTCCCTGACTCTGCCCTCCTGTCACAGACCGGCGCTTGACCACGCCCCCGCTGCCACAGTGATGTATGCACACACAAAATATTTGCAAGAGGTAAGTACCTACAGATAATTCTGCACAATTTCATCTTCATGCATCAGAACCTTTCTCTGATAATTTATAAAAACACACAAAAAGGAAATGGTGAGTGTCATGGGCCACATAAAAACCAGTGAGCATTATGCATTTATGAATTAAACATATACATTTAAAAAGTGGTTGGCCTCGTCTCATCTCATCTTCTTCCGCTTATCCGGGACCGGGTCGCGGAGGCAGCAGTCTAAGCATGGAAGCCCAAACTTCCCTTTCCCCAGACACCTCGGCCAGCTCCTCGGGAAGAACACCGAGGCGTTCCCAGGCCAGCCGAGAGATATAGTCCCTCCAGCGTTTCCTGGGTCTTCCCCGGGGCCTCCTCCCAGGGGGACATGCCTGGAACACCTCCCCAGGGAGGTGTCCAGGAGGCATCCGAAAAAGATGCCCGAGCCACCTCAGCTGATTCCTCTCGATGTGGAGGAGCAGCGGCTCTACTCCGAGCTCCTCCCGAGTGACTGTGCTTCTCACCCTATCTCTAAGGGAGCGCCCAGCCACCCTGCGAAGGAAACTCATTTCGGCCGCTTGTATCCGCGATCTTGTTCTTTCGGTCATTACCCAAAGCTCATGACCATAGGTGAGAGTCGGAACGTAGATCAACCGGTAAATTGAGAGCTTCACCTTTTGGCTCAGCTCCTTCTTCACCACGACGGACCGGTAAAGCGACCGCATCACTGCGGAGGCTGCACCGATCTGCCTGTCGATCTCACGCTCCATCCTTCCCTCACTCGTGAACAAGATCCCGAGATACTTAAACTCCTCCACTTGAGGCAGGACTTCTCCACCAACCTGGAGAGGGCAAGCCATCCTTTTCCGGTCGAGAACCATGGCCTCGGACTTGGAGGTGCTGATTCTCATCCCAGCCGCTTCACACTCGACTGCAAACCGCCCCAGTGCATGCTGAAGGTCCTGGTTTGAAGAAGCCAACAGGACAACATCATCCGCAAAAAGCAGAGATGAAATCCTGTGGTTCCCAAACAGGATTCCTTCCGGCCCCTGGCTGCGCCTAGAAATTCTGTCCATAAAAATTATGAACAGAACCGGTGACAAAGGGCAGCCCTGCCGGAGTCCAACATGCACTGGGAACAGGTCTGACTTACTGCCGGCAATGCGAACCAGACTCCTGCTCCATTCGTACAGGGACTGGACAGCCCTTAGCAAAGAGCCCCGAACCCCATACTCCCGAAGCACCCCCCACAGAATACCACGGGGGACACGGTCGAATGCCTTCTCCAGATCCACAAAGCACATGTGGACTGGTTGGGCAAACTCCCATGAACCCTCGAGCACCCTATGAAGGATATAGAGCTGGTCCAGTGTTCCACGACCAGGATGAAAACCGCATTGTTCCTCCTGGATCCGAGGTTCGACTATTGGTCGAATTCTCCTCTCCAGGACCCTGGAGTAAACCTTCCCTGGGAGGCTGAGAAGTGTGATTCCCCTATAATTGGAGCACACTCTCCGGTCCCCTTTCTTAAAAAGAGGGACCATCACCCCAGTCTGTCACTCCAGAGGCACTGTCCCCGACCGCCATGCGATGTTGCAGAGGCATGTCAACCAAGACAGCCCTACAATATCCAGAGACTTGAGATACTCAGGGTGGATCTCATCCACCCCCGGTGCCTTGCCACCGAGGAGCTTGCAAACCACCTCAGTGACTTCAGCTTGGGTAATGGACGAGTCCACCTCTGAGTCATCAGCCTCAGTCTCCTCAGTGGAAGACATGACGGTGGGATTGAGGAGATCCTCAAAGTATTCCTTCCACCGCCCGACAATGTCCCCAGTCGAGGTCAACAGCTCCCCACCCGCACTGTAAACAGTGTTGACAGAGTACTGCTTCCCCCTCCTGAGGCGCCGGACGGTTTGCCAGAATTTCTTTGAGGCCAACCAATAGTCCTTCTCCATGGCCTCCCCGAACTCCTCCCAGTTCCGAGTTTTTGCCTCCGCAACTGCCCGAGCTGCAGCATGCCTGGGCTGCCGATACCCGTCAGCTGCCTCAGGAGTCCCGGAGGTCAACATGGCCCGATAGGACTCCTTCTTCAGCTTGATGGCATCCCTTACTTCCGGTGTCCACCACCAGGTTCGGGGATTGCCGCCACGACAGGCACCGGAGACCTTGCGGCCACAGCTCCGAACAGCTGCATCCACAATGGAGGTAGAGAACATGGTCCACTCAGACTCAATGTCCCCCGCCTCCGTCGGAAGCTGGGAAAAGCTCTCCCGGAGGTGGGAGTTAAAGACCTCCCCAACAGAGTGCTCGGCCAGACGTTCCCAGCAGACCCTCACCATACGTTTGGGCCTGCCAGGTCTGTCCAGCTTCCTCCTCCGCCAGCGGATCCAACTCACCACCAGGTGGTGATCAGTTGACAACTCAGCCCCTCTCTTCACCCGAGTGTCCAAGACATAGGGCCGGAGATCAGATGAAACGACTACAAAGTCGATCATCGACCTCCGGCCTAAGGTGTCCTGGTGCCACGTGCACTTATGGACACCCCTATGCTCGAACATGGTGTTCGTTATGGACAAACTGTGACTAGCACAGAAGTCCAATAACAAAACACCACTCGGGTTCAGATCGGGGAGGCCATTCCTCCCAACCACGCCCCTCCAGGTGTCACTGTCGTCGCCCACATGAGCATTGAAGTCGCCCGGTATGACGCAGCCGGGGCCCCACCCTGGAGCCAGGCCCGGGGTTGGGGCTCGTATGCGAGCACTTGGTGGCCGGGCCTTTGCCCATGGGGCCCGGCCGGGCTCAGCCCGAAGAGGTGACGTGGGCCCGACCTCCTGTGGGTTCACCACCCACAGAGGTAGCAGTAGGGGATTGGTGCAGTGTGGATTGGGTGGCAGTCGAAGGCAGGGGCCTCGACGACCTAAAAGTGGTTGGATTTTATGATAAATTACCACACATCAATAAGTAATATTATTAGTACTGGATGTCACTACACAGATATTCAGACTGATAGATCACAAATGTAAGCCATTTATTCAAGTAGTGTTTCTATCTTTTCATAAAATGATCTCCACCGCACGCTCATCATCCGCCACAAACAACATGGTGCCACGCGCACTTTCCTGCGGTGGAGACTCACACACTAACATTCATTAAAATAAACATTTAATGATAACATTTACATATAATATATCATCAGACTTAATCATCTTACATTCACACAGTGACAACAACAGCAAGGGGAACATTCTGACCTTGAAAGATTCTGTCGATCAAAACTCTCCAACTCTACCTAAACACCTTCCCTTCGCACCAATAAACACAACTGAGAGGCCGGAAGTCACTCCTTCAACGGGTTTTGAAAGCCCGACGCTATCCGGAGCCGCAAAGCATGATGGGATAGAGGTCAGCCAGCATAGGCCCTTTTCCCGCCAAGTTAACAGGGTGGAGGGGGTCAGGGAGAGGGGCGGAGTCAGGGAAAGGGGCGGGGATTGGATTGATAATTTCTCCGAAAAGCGTCGACAAGCGGCCTGAAGGCGCGCTGGGAAATGAAACTGTACATGTTCATTCAGTGAATCTGAGCATATTTAGAATAATTTTGCTTGCTTTACGCTTTCTGTTGTGTTTAATCTCCCCCCCCCCCCCCCCCCCCCGGTCGCTGAACAGGGGTTAAACCCCGCCCCCGGATCCGCCCTGGGGGTCACAAACATAAACATTCTCAATCACGCTTCACAGGAATAGAAACAGGCTCAAATCACGAGTCACGGAAATAATTTGTTGGCAATCACGGATCATGTGAAAGTCCTCCCCTTCAGTTAAAGTTTTGCGTGGGCCGAACATGATTTTGGAGAAAAAAAATCCCACTAATAGTTATATTAGAGGGTTACAATGCAGATAAACTGATAAGACATGCCTAACTGCAAAATTATGAATCTACAAACTTTTATTTCATTGAAATGGCCTCATTCAGCGCTATTTTAAAGTTCAAATACAATCAATTCATCAATAGACCAAGATCACATTGTTAATGTTATTCATAGAGACATACAACAAAATGTACGAAAGCAAATTATTAATACATCGATCATCAAATAGAAAATACACACAACATGTAGACTACGTAGTAGGACATACGCCACTGGATGGTCGCCAGGTAACATGTCCGTTACATATTATCACTACGTTGTCGTTAGGAATTACCACTACGTCGTTATTACGTATTACCACTATGTTGTCATTACGTATTACCACTATGTTGTCATTACGTATTACCACTATGTTGTCATTACGTATTACCACTATGTTGTCGTTACGTATTACCACTCCGTTGTCGTTAGGTATTCCACTACATTGTTGTTATGTATTACCACTACATTGTCATTACATATTACCACTACATTGTCATTACGTATTATCACTACATTGTCGTTAAGTATTACCACTACGTTGTCATTACGTATTACCGCTATGTTGTTGTTAGGTATTATCACTACGTTGTCGTTACGTATTACCACTACTTTGTCATTAGGTCTTATCACTACATTGTCATTACGTATTACCACTACATTGTCGTTAGGTATCATCACTACGTTGTCGTTAGGTATTACCACTACGTTGTCATTACGTATTACCACTACGTTGTCGTTAGGTATTATCACTACGTTGTCATTACGTATTACCACTACATTGTCATTAGGTATTATCACTATGTTGTCGTTAGGTATTATCACTACATTGTCATTACATATTACCACTACGTTGTCGTTAGGTATTACCACTACATTGTCATTACGTATTACCACTACAATGTCATTAGGTATTATCACTACGCTGTCATTACGTATTACCACTACATTGTCGTTAGGTATTATCACTACGTTGTTGTTAGGTATTACCACTACTTTGTCATTACGTATTACCACTACGTTGTCGTTAGGTATTACCACTACATTGTCATTACGTATTACCACTACATTGTCATTAGGTATTATCACTACGCTGTCATTACGTATTACCACTACATTGTCGTTAGGTATTATCACTACGTTGTTGTTAGGTATTACCACTACTTTGTCATTACGTATTACCACTACGTTGTCGTTAGGTATTATCACTACATTGTCGTTACATATTACCACTACGTCGTCGTTAGGTATTATCACTACGTTGTCGTTAGGTATTACCACTACGTTGTCATTACATATTACCACTATGTTGTCATTACGTATTATCACTACATTGTCGTTAAGTATTACCACTACGTTGTCATTACGTATTACCACTACGTTGTCGTTAGGTATTATCACTACGTTGTCGTTAGGTATTACCACTACGTTGTCGTTACGTATTACTACTACATTGTCGTGAGGTATTACCACTACGTTGTCATTACGTATTACCAGTACGTTGTCATTAGGTATTACCACTCTGTTGTTGTTAGGTATTACCGCTACATTGTCGTTACGTATTACCATTACATTGTCATTACGTATTACCAGTACGTTGTCGTTAGGTATTACCACTCTGTTGTCATTAGGTATTACCGCTACATTGTTGTTACGTATTACCACTACGTTGTCGTTACGTATTATCACTGCATTGTCATTAAGTATTACCACTACGTTGTCATTACGTATTACCACTACGTTGTCGTTAGGTATTATCACTACGTTGTCGTTAGGTAATACCACTACATTGTCGTTAGGTATTATCACTACGTTGTCATTACGTATTACCACTACATTGTCGTTAGGTATTACCACTATGTTGTCGTTAGGTATTACCACTATGTTGTTGTTAGGTATTACCACTACGTTGTCGTTAGGTATTACCACTACGTTGTCGTTAGGTATTACCACTACGTTGTCATTAGGTATTACCACTACGTTGTCGTTACATATTACCACTACTTTGTCGTTACGTATTACCACTACGTTGTCGTTATGTATTGGCACAACGTTATATTAGGATGTGCCTACTATGTAATGACGACGTATTTCCCTGACATTACCAAACCACTACCTAACCACTACGTCGTATATACGTTGTGTGTTTGCTGGGCAGGTGGGTTATGGTAATATCGTGTGTGCCTCCCGCATGAATAAAGTCGTGGTGGTGTTTTTGAAGCACCAGGAACTTGTCAGTCAGCTCATAGAAAGCAATTATACATTAATGATGAGTTTGTCCACACTCAAAAAAATAATTAACCCTAAAAAATAGACTTTATGTAATTTAATCACATGACAATTTTCCATGTAATTCTATCACATAAAATTTAAGTAATTGCCGAGCTTTATGGTACACATTTCAACCATGTTAAGGTAATGCAAATAAATTACATAATGGTTATGGATTTTTTTTAAATAAACCTTATGTGGATAAATGGACTCAATGTTTTTTAAAGATATTTTTTGGGCTTTTTTTCAGCTTTATTATTGGATAGGACAGTGTAGAGACAGGAAACGAGCGGGAGAGAGAGACAGGGAGGGATCGGGAAATGACCTCGGGTCGGAATCGAACCCGGGTCCCCGGATTTATGGTATGGCGCCTTATCCACCTAAGCCACGACGCCCCCATGAGTCAATGGTGAAATTAAAATGATTTTTTGATTCCGCTTGAATTGTGACATGAATTTCACATATCGTGTTTCTGAAATTTTAAATATAATTATTGTACCAATAAGGTCACAATTTAGTAGGAAGAAGTTTGACACAATGACTGAAAATGTTGCCACCTGCCATCTACTGTGCGGGAGTGTGATGTGCATGTCAGTCCCTATGAGATCTCATCAAGTAAAGTATACATGATTTGTTTAGATATAGTAGGCCAGTTCAAATAGCGTTTATATGATTTAATTGAATATATTTTCAATTTTATAAACTTTACTTAAATTTTCTGTGTAACTATTTCTTAATATTTACCTGGACCAAGAATCATTTTTTTGAGTGCAAGTTTCCCCACTGGCGGTGCCTCTGTCTGGGTCACCGTGTCTGGAGTTCCTCCGTTTATTCCCAATGAAGCACTGGAGAGAGAGAACTGAAGCACTTTGGGAAATTCGCGAGCGGATTCCGGACAGTTAATTTAGGCTGCAGGAATGACAAATTAAAACACGTTCAGTCTCTACGGAGACAAGTGCACTGTAAAAAAAATATTTGTTGTTTTAACTTACAAAAGTTAGTGCAAGGGCTGCCTTAAAATTTTGAGTTCACTGGAATTCACATAGTAAGTTAAATTGTTGTGAACTTTCTATATTAATTTCAGTGAACTCAAAATTTTAAGGCAGCCCTTAAGGCAACCCTTGCACTAACTTTTTTAAGTTAAAACAACAAATCATTTTTTACAGTGTGTTCATGTTTCTGGACTCCCCAACTCAAACACTGGAAGTTTCCTTCCGTGTGAAACACGAGGAAGGGTTTTACATGGTTTATGCGAGTTTGGGGAGCATGAAATGTTCTGAGTGTGGGGATGTGGGACACAAGTGGGTCACTTCTCCTCACAGTCAGCGGGGAGCAGAGCCGCCTGCTGCCTCTGGGACTGTCAGTGAGGACAGGGGAAGGAACAGGACTGGGAGCAGGGTGACTGCGGAGACTGACCATGTGGAAGGGGACAGTGGGGTGGTTGGTGTGACTGATGGTGGGGAGGGGGTCAGCGGGGTGGTTGGTGTGACTGACAGGGGGGAGGGGGTCAGCGGGGTGGTTGATGGTAGGAAAGTGAACAGCGGTGTGGATGTTGTGACTGACGGTGTGGAGGAGGGCAGCAAAGTGACTGACAGTGTGGAGGTGAACAGCGGTGAAGCTGTTGTGACTGACGGTGAGGAAGGGGCAGTAGGGTGACTGATGTGACTGACAGTATGGAGGTGAACAGCAGTAAAGCTGTTGTGACTGACGGTGGGGAAGGAGGCAGTAGAGCGACTAATGTGACTGACAGTGGGGAGGGGGGCAGTAGAGCGACTAATGTGACTGACAGTAGAGAGGGGGGCAGTAGAGCGACTAATGTGACTGACAGTGGAGAAGGGGCAGTAGAGCGACTAATGTGACTGACGGTGGAGAGGGGGCAGTAGAGCGACTAATGTGACTGACGGTGGAGAGGGGGGCAGTAGAGCGACTAATGTGACTGACAGTAGAGAGGGGGGCAGTAGAGCGACTAATGTGACTGACGGTGGAGAGGGGGGCAGTAGAGCGACTAATGTGACTGACAGTAGAGAGGGGGCAGTAGAGCGACTAATGTGACTGACAGTGGAGAAGGGGGCAGTAGAGCGACTAATGTGACTGACGGTGGAGAGAGGGCAGTAGAGCGACTAATGTGACTGACAGTGGAGAAGGGGGCAGTAGAGCGACTAATGTGACTGACGGTGGAGAGGGGGGCAGTAGAGCGAATAATGTGACTGACAGTGGAGAAGGGGGCAGTAGAGCGACTAATGTGACTGACGGTGGAGAGGGGGGCAGTAGAGGACTAATGTGACTGACGGTGGAGAAGGGGGCAGTAGAGCGACTAATGTGACTGGCGGTGGAGAAGGGGGCAGTAGAGCGACTAATGTGATTGACAGTGGAGAAGGGGGCAGTAGAGCAACTAATGTGACTGACGGTGGAGAGGGGGGCAGTAGAGCGACTAATGTGACTGAAGGTGGAGAGGGGGCAGTAGATCAACTAATGTGACTGACGGTGGAGAGGGGGCAGTAGAGCGACTAATGTGACTGACGGTGGAGAGGGGGCAGTAGATCGACTAATGTGACTGACGGTGGAGAGGGGGGCAGTAGAGCGACTAAGGTGACTGACGGTGGAGAAGGGGGCAGTAGAGCGACTAATGTGACTGACGGTGGAGAAGGGGGCAGTAGAGCGACTAATGTGACTGACGGTGGAGAGGGGGGCAGTAGAGCGACTAAGGTGACTGACGGTGGAGAAGGGGGCAGTAGAGCGACTAATGTGACTGACGGTGGAGAGGGGGGCAGTAGAGCAACTAATGTGACTGACAGTGGAGAAGGGGGCAGTAGAGCGACTAATGTGACTGACGGTGTAGAGAGGGCAGTAGAGCGACTAATGTGACTGACGGTGGAGAAGGGGGCAGTAGAGCGACTAATGTGACTGACGGTGGAGAAGGGGGCAGTAGAGCGACTAATGTGACTGACAGTGGAGAAGGGGGCAGTAGAGCGACTAATGTGACTGACGGTGGAGAGGGGGGCAGTAGAGCAACTAATGTTACTGATGGTGGAGAGGGGGCAGTAGATCGACTAATGTGACTGACGGTGGAGAAGGGGGCAGTAGAGCGACTAATGTGACTGACGGTGTAGAGAGAGCAGTAGAGCGACTAATGTGACTGACGGTGGAGAAGGGGGCAGTAGAGCGACTAATGTGACTGACGGTGGAGAAGGGGGCAGTAGAGCGACTAATGTGACTGACGGTGGAGAGGGGGGCAGTAGAGCGACTAATGTGACTGACGGTGGAGAGGGGGGCAGTAGAGCGACTAATGTGACTGACGGTGGAGAGGGGGGCAGTAGAGCGACTAATGTGACTGACAGTGGGGAGGTGAACAGTAGTTGGCCAACGCCATCAGAATCTGCTCCACCTGCTCAGGTTGAGTCTGGCAGCTCCGCGCTTGGAGCTACGGAGACTGGAAGCAGTGTTTCAGCGGAGTTGATGGAGGCTGAACAGAGCAGGGTGGAGCTAGTAGAGGTCAGTCTAGGGGGGTCTGAGCAGGACGCGGAGTCTCCGGTCTCACAGGAGGCTGTCAGACCCGACAGTGAGACAGAAGACATGACGAAGCCGGACCGCTGCTATGGTGACAATGTAACTGACATGGACTGTGACTCTGACTCTGTTTCTATCACAGACAGTTTTTCCCAAAGTGAGGACCTCAATTCACTCGAGGAAATAAATCGTTTTTTGGACAAAACCTTTGGAAAAAAAAGCAAATGTTAAAGATTATTTTCCCAACATTGAAAAGTTTATCAGATCAGTTACCACACTTCAAAGAGTTGTGGGAATGGATTTACTAGATGGAAAGAAATGTTACCGATTAAAAAAGCACATTACTGGTTTGAGGAAAGGGTTAAAGGAGTCTTAAAGAAGAATGATTAAAAAAATGAAAATGAGAAAATAAAAGTTTTTTAATGACCGTGCAGCACTGGGTGTTTTATCTCTACTGGTTCTTTCCATCTGTCTCTTTACATTTCTGTCTCTTATCTTTCAATATGCAGGGTTTAAGAGTCGCGTCTTTAGATATAAATGGGGGAAGAGATGAACAGAAAAGAGTTTTATTATCTGAAGTAATTAGACAGAAAAAACTGGATATTATTTTATTACAGGAAACACACAGTGACGAGTTGAATAAAATAGCCTGGGATTTATGGTGGAATGGACAATACGTTCTTAGTCATGGGACAAATTTTAGTGCAGGAGTTGCAATTTTATTCTCTCCTGTTTTAGATATAAACATCGTGTCCAGTACAGAGTTGGTGAAAGGTAGAGTTCTTATGGTAAAAGTTAAAATACAGGATTTTACTCTTAGTTTTATCAATGTTTATGCACCAAACCAAGGCTCTGAATGTGAAGAGTTGTTTAATTTATTAAAAGAGAAGTTAAGGTTTAGTGATCCAGGGGAGTGTGTTGTAATGGGGGGAGACTGGAACTGCTGCACAGACTTTACATTAGACAGGACTGGAGAGGAACCACACATTCACTCCTCGTCCATTTTATCTCACTTTTTAAAGAGAACCGATCTGGTTGATGTGTGGAGAATGAAGCACTCTTCAGTCCGACAATACACATGGGTGAAAATGCCTGACGGTAGAGTCTGTGCAGCAAGGTTGGACAGATTTTATATTTCTGCACCTTTTACTTCAAGAGTTATTGACTGCCAAATCTCCCCTGTTGTTTTTACAGATCATCACTTCGTTTTAATGGAGCTTTTTTTATCTCCTGCGGAAAAACCAAAGTCCTTTTGGCATTTTAATGTTAAGTTATTGCATGATCTTAATTTTTGTAAAAGTTTTAAATTATTTTGGATCTATTGGAGATCCAGGAAGGAAACTTTTCCTTCACTCATGAAGTGGTGGGAGGTAGGAAAGGCCCAAATTAGGGTGTTTTGTCAGCAGTACTCCTCTAATTCCACAGCTAAAATCCAAAGAACTGTCCAGAAACTGGAAGAGGAAATAAGAGACTTGGAAAAAAATTTCTTTACCTCACAAGCTGATCAACAAAAAAATGATGAGTTCATTTTTAAAAGGCAGGAACTCAACTCCCTTCTGCAGGACAGAGCTAAAGGAGCACTTGTCCGAGCATGTTTTACTAGACTCCAAGACATGGATGCACCAACTTCTTTCTTTTTTAACCTGGAGAAATCTGCTGTTCAGAGGAAACAAATGGTCTGTCTTCGTCGTTCTGATGGAAATATAACTACAGACCCAGCCGAGATGAGGAAGCTCGCAGTGGAGTTTTATACGGATCTATTCAGCGCAGGCAGCTGTGATATGGACTCCGCTGCAGAGCTTCTGCAGGGGCTTCCTCAACTGAGCTTAGAAGACCAGAACACCCTGAACGCAGAAATCGTTTTAGATGAGCTGACTGCTGTGGTGTCCCAGACGGCACCAGGCAAGGCTCTGGGACTAGATGGTCTTCCTTCGGACTTTTTTAAACACTTCTGGGACGGGACCTTTTGGCCATTTTTAAAGAGTGTTTTAAAAAAGGGAGCCTTCTGGCTTCCTGTAGGTGAGCAGTTCTTTCACTGCTGCCCAAGAAGGGAGACCTAGCTCTTTTAAAGAACTGGAGACCTGTAGCTCTTTTATGTACGGACTGTAAGATCCTCTCCAAGGTTTTATCAAATAGATTAAAACATTTTATTGAATTATTTATTGGTGCAGATCAGTCTTATTGTATTCCAGACAGGTCAATGTATGATAATTTATTTTTAATAGGGGATATATTTGATGTTTGTAAATTGTGTAATATTAATGTTGGTATTTTATCCATTGACCAAGAAAAGGCGTTTGATCATGTGGATCATGGTTTTCTCTTCTCCACCTTGCAGGCTTTTGGAATTGGGGGGAGTTTTTTATCCTGGGTCAAACTACTGTATAATGAAGCCTGCTGTTTAGTAAAGGTGGGGGGAGGGTTGAGCTGCCCTGTGCCAGTTAAAAGAGGAATCAGACAGGGCTGCCCCATCTCAGGCCAGCTCTACAGCATTGTCACTGAACCTCTTCTGTGTAGGCTGAGGAGCAGGTTACAGGACCTGGGCCTCCCTGAGCTGGCTCAGAACCACTCTGTGGCCGTCTCAGCTTATGCAGATGATGTTAATGTTTTTATACAGGATCGGAGAGATATACAACAACTTAAAGGCAAGGCAAGGCAAGTTTATTTATATAGCACATTTCATACACAATGGCAGTTCAATGTGCTTTACAGAAGTAAAAACAAAAACAGTAAACAATAGAGAAATAAAATTGCATAAAATAATTGTATCTTTATTCTAAAATAATTAATTAAAAGAAATTAAAAGAA
This sequence comes from Neoarius graeffei, assembly GCF_027579695.1. NCBI lineage: Eukaryota > Metazoa > Chordata > Actinopteri > Siluriformes > Ariidae > Neoarius > Neoarius graeffei. The sequence goes on along the minus strand of NC_083575.1, from coordinate 3,560,623 downwards.
TTAAAAGAAAATAATAAGAATTAAACAATAGTAGAAATAAAATATTAAAATGGCAAAAAGAAAAAGGAGAAAGAGAAAGAGAAAAAAAAACCTAGCAGAATAAAATAGAATAAAGTTAAAATAAATTTAAAACATGCAGAGAAAAAGATTATAAAAAATGTAAAAATATTAATTATTTAACAGAAAGCATCTGAAAACAGCTTGGTCTTTAACCTAGATTTGAAGCTGCCAACAGCAGGAGCATTTTTAATGTCCTCTGGCAGTTGGTTCCATAGCTGTACTGCATAGTAGCTAAAAGCTGCTTCACCACACTTTGTTTTAACAACTAGTTTTAATAGTAAATTTTTCTGTTGCGATCTGGTAGATCTGATTGGGTTAGGCCGCTGCAACATATCAGAGAGGTAATTGGGCCCTGTACCATTTAGAGATTTGTACACCAGCAGTAATGCTTTAAAGTCAATTCTGTAGCTTACTGGAAGCCAGTGAAGGGACCTTAGAATTGGAGTAATGTGCTCTGTTCTTTTTGTTCGTGTGAGAACCCTCGCCGCTGCATTTTGAACCAGCTGAAGTTGTTTGATGGTCTTTTTTGGCAGGCCTGTGAAAAGGCCATTGCAGTAATCAACCCTACTAGAGATGAAGGCATGTATCAGTTTTTCCAGATCATTTTTTGACATAAGTCCTCTTAGTTTGGAAATGTTTTTTAGGTGATAAAATGCCGATTTAGTGATTGCTTTCATGTGACTGTCAAAGTTTAGCTCGCTGTCAATGAAAACACCAAGATTTTTAACCATTTCTTTAGTTTTAATCCCTTTTGTGTCAAGAATAGTGGTAATCCTGAGTCTTTCATCTTTTTTTCCAAATAGAATTATTTCTGTTTTACCTGTGTTCAGCTGAAGAAAATTTTGTGACATCCAGCTATTGATTTGATCGATACACTGGTAGAGACATTCAAGGGGGGCATAATCATTTGGTGATAGAGCAAAATAAATTTGGGTGTCATCTGCATAGCAGTGATACAAAATTGAATTTTTATTGATAATTTGCCCAAGTGGGAGCATATAAAGGTTGAAAAGTAATGGTCCAAGAATCGACCCCTGGGGGACACCACAGGTCAAGGGCATTGACGTTGAGGAACAATTTCCCAGGGTAACAAAGAAGCTTCTATCTTTTAAGTATGATTTTAACCAATTGATAACTTTACCAGTCAATCCAACCCAGTGTTCAAGTCGATATAGCAGTATGTTGTGATCAACAGTATCAAAAGCTGCACTGAGGTCCAGTAATACCAGGACTGATGTTTTGCCTGCATCAGTATTAAGACGTATGTCATTTATAACTTTAATCAGCGCTGTTTCTTAAAGAAAGTAAAGTAAACTTAAAGAACTTAAAGAAAGCCTGACTGTGTATGAAAAGGCCTCCTCTGCTAAAGTTAACTGGGACAAATGTGAAGCGTGTCTAATAGGTCAGTGGAGCTCGGGAGACGTCCCTGAACTACCTGGGAAACTTAAGTGGGAAAAAAGAGCCATCAAAGTTCTGGGAGTGTACTTGGGGTGCGAGGACTTCCAAAAACAGAACTGGGAGGGAGTGCTGGAGAAGGTGAGTGCCAAGTTGTCTAAATGGAAATGGCTGCTTCCCCAGCTGTCCTACAGGGGTAGAGTTCTGATAGCCAATAACCTGGTCGCCTCTTCCCTTTGGCATAGACTGATCATCTTAGTGCCACCACCAGGCCTCATGAAGGACATACAGTGGCTCTTGGTGAACTTCTTCTGGTCAGGTCAGTATTGGCTGAGGGCACCAGTTCTTTATCTCCCTGTGGCTGAGGGAGGACAAGGTCTCATGAACATTTCATCGAGAATTGCTGCCTTCCGACTGCAAACAGTGCAGAGGCTACTTTATGGCTGCGGTTATTGCTGGCTGGCATCTGCTCAGCTGCTCCTGAGAAAGGCTGGCCGGCTAAGACTGGGTAAACAGCTGTTTCTCCTAAAGACCTCTGAAGTTAACCTGACCAGAATAACACCCTTCTACAACTTGGTGCTTGATGCATGGAGGAGTCTCAAGACCGCACGGACCACGGACCTCAGACCTGGTTTGTGGATCTTCGAGAAGCCGCTGTTACACAATGACCTCTTTACATCTGGCATGCTTTCTTCCACATCACTCCGTGTCAAGTTCATTGAGGCTGGTATCATCAAACTGGGCCACCTTATAAGAACATCTCCGGAGAGGCTTGGTGGAGTCATCGGCGTCAGGTCTTCCAGGGTGCTAAAGAAGATAGTGGATGAGGTCTGGCAATCCTTGTCTGTAACCCTTAGGGTGTACGCCCAGGATCATACCCTGGTTAACCTTTGGCATGAGGACCATGAGTACATCTTTCCTGCACTAAGCATCAGACCTGTGACTGAAGAGTGGCGAGAGGAGAGAGGGCTGCTTCTGTCTCTGAAAACACCGGTGCTGGGCAACTTCAGCTCATGCGGGAAGAAGCAGCTCTACTACAGCTGCGTAAAGGTACTGAACTTCCACTCTTTGGTCGAAGTCAGGGAGTCGAGGTGGGCCCAGGTTTTTGCACCCCTAAAGGCTGCTGGAGGACTCTGTACAAGCCGCCCATCGAGAAACGGACGGCTGACCTCCAGTGGAGGATCATACATGGAGCGATAGCCACAAACAGACACAGGGCTCACCTGGATCCCAGCACTGGGGAGGACTGTCCCTTCTGTCACCAACAAGAAACCCTAGGACACTTGGTGTCTCTTTGTCCTTGGCTAGCGGGCCTATTTAAGACATTGCAATAGTGGGTGGAACATCTAGGGGAGAAATTTTCCATCCCTTTGTTTGTCTTTGGGCCGAAATACACAGTCAGGAAAAGACAGACTCAGGTTTTAATAAATTTTTTAATGGGAACTGCAAAACTAGCAATCTGGAAGACCAGAAAGAATCAGATGCTGGGCCTGGGATGGACTGATGTGGTTCAGAACCTGAAAGGTTTGGTTGCATCTCGTCTTAAGGTAGAGCGTGCTTTTTACAGACTAACCAATAACCTGGACACTTTTATAGATCTGTGGGGTTTTCGACAGGTTTTATGTTCACTCGAAGAGGATGGTGCACTAACGCTCAGCTTTTAATTTTTAATGTATAATTGTGTGTGAGAATGTTTTAACAGAAAAGGTGTTTTATGGACTGATTTTGATGTGTTTTTTAGTAATGACTTTTTATGTACCTTTTAATTTTCTCCATTATTTATTGTTTTTATTTCTTGTGAAAAAAAACATATACATGGAACAATGGGAGAATTAAAGGTGGCTTAAAAGTCTCTCTCTGTGTGTGTGTTTCTCTCTCTCTCTCTCTGTGTGTGTGTGTTTCTCTCTGTGTGTGTGTGTGTGTGTGTGTGTTTCTCTCTCTGTCTGTCTGTGTGTGTTTCTCTCTCTCTGAGCTCAGACTGTGTGCAGTGTGTGAGATGTGATCTCAGTCTGGTGTCTCAGACTTAATTAACTCTGAGTGGAAAATGAATCAAACTCCATTTATTTGAATCAATTCGCTTCCGGTTCCTTCCCGGATAAACGGTTCTGTTCAAACAATCGATTCCGGAAGAATCGACTCAGAACGAATCATGACTCCGGACCGTACCATGTGGCCCGTCCCTTCCACTGTGAGACCGCCCCCTCTCCCTCCCCTCCCCGAGCGGCACTTGGTTCGGTCCGGATCAGAACACCATGGCGATTGATGGTGAGTAGGCCGGTCCGCGCGCGCTCTCTCTCTCTCTCTCTCCTTCATTTCCGCTTTTATCCGCGCGCTGCCTTCATTCTCTCCCCCGGGGGGCGTGGGGGGGGGGAGGGTGTGGGGTCGCTTTGTGTCTCGAACGCATACCCTGCTGGGAGTGTGTGTTATTGTGCTGTGTGTTTTCAGTAGAAATGCCGGGTTGGTTGATTATTGGTGATTGATTGTCAGTTGAGTGTAAAATCCCAGCGGCATCGAAACGCTGCTTCTCTCAACTTACTGCTCAACACAGATAAAGATTAATCAATCAGTAAACAAATAAATAAATGGGATGTTAATTAGCAGCTCAGTTGTTATGAAAGCATCAGGTTCATTTCCGTTCCTGACTCCAGCTTCCTGGTGATGCTGCAGTAGATCTCATCCCCTCCTGGGGGCATCTCAATCCCCTCCTGGGGGCATCTCAATCCCCTCCTGGGGGCATCTCATCCCCTCCTGGGGGCATCTCAATCCCCTCCTGGGGGCATCTCAATCCCCTCCTGGGGGCATCTCAATCCCCTCCTGGGGGCATCTCAATCCCCTCCTGGGGGCATCTCAAACCCCTCCTGGGGGCATCTCAATCCCCTCCTGGGGGCATCTCAAACCCCTCCTGGGGGCATCTCAATCCCCTCCTGGGGGCATCTCAATCCCCTCCTGGGGGCATCTCAATCCCCTCCTGGGGGCATCTCAATCCCCTCCTGGGGGCATCTCAATCCCCTCCTGGGGGCATCTCAAACCCCTCCTGGGGGCATCTCAATCCCCTCCTGGGGGCATCTCAAACCCCTCCTGGGGGCATCTCAATCCCCTCCTGGGGGCATCTCAATCCCCTCCTGGGGGCATCTCAATCCCCTCCTGGGGGCATCTCAATCCCCTCCTGGGGGCATCTCCCCAAACAGCCCCGAGGGACTCCCTGCGGCCTGAGGGGAGAACCCTCCGCAACCGGAGTCGCACAGAGTTTGTGTGTCAAGCTGTGTGTGTGTGTTTAAAGACCACCAAGGACTAAATGTCCCCGTAAGGAGAGTAAAATCTGACCATTTCGACCTTGTGGGGACATTTTGACTGGTCTCTACAAGGAAATTTTTGCTTAACAACATTTAATAATAATAAATAATAATAAAAGAGCCAGAAAAGTGAGGTTAAGGTGAGGGTCAGGTTTAGGTTCAAGTGCAGCATTAATTAACTGCATTAATAATTATGTCAGTGGATGGGCTTCAGAAGGATAGTAGGGCAAACGTGTGTGTGTGTGTGTGTGCGCGCGCTCACACCGTGGTGTTGTGTGTGTGTGTGTGTAAATTTGTTTATGACAACTGTTTTGGTGTGAACCTCCTGTAATGATGGTTCAGTTATTTTTTTCTGTATTTATTTTTTGTCTGTTTAGGGTTACCTCTACAACAGGCAACACTTCACACACGAAGATGAAGCTGTGTGTGTTTGTTTCTTGGCTAGCTGCTTTAGTTAAAATAGATGAACCCGTAATCAGGACACGTGGTGTTTTTATTCGCCGACTTTCCTGATAACGTCATGTTTATTAATAATTGTATTAGACAGTTAATATAAATCTAACTTAATGTTGAATTTCATGGCAGTTTTTTTTTCTTTATGGTATAGCCTCCTTTTCTTTTTTTAAGTCCTGCTCTCGTGTGTGTGTGTGTGTGTCTGTGTGTGTGTTTCTGAAAGGACAACTCCTGAAATTGACATGACTCACTGAACTCTCTGTAGGAGCTGAGAGAGAATGGAGTTTGAGAGAACGTTGCAGTAAAGAAACTGTGTGTTTTTTCAGTAGAATGCGGTGTGACAGCGTGGTGTGATGAAGCAGAATGAATGTGATTATTTTCCCATAACGACACGTCCGCAAGTATTTTGTTCCTCTTTATTCGGCAGCAGATTACCAACAATTGTAATTTTTATTTATTAATGAATGATCCGTTGTTTTTTATCCATTTATAGTTCCATTTTAGTGTTGTGGAATGTTCAGAAAACACGTCCGGTCTCACTGATGGTCTTACTTCCATTCTAGGAGCTAAGAACAATTGATCCCTCACCAGGTTTTTATTTTCTCTTCAAGTTAATTTAAAAAAAAAAGAGAGAGAGGAAAAAACCAAAAGTGTAAACTCCTCCATCCTGAAGACGTCAGAACTCTTACAGTTCCAGTGTCACTCTGAGTGTTCCACAGCGCTCACACTGGAGACTCCTTCCAGAAACGATACAGAAACATCTCCAGACTTTAGGAAAACTTCCACTGTGTCACTGATTAGTTACGGGGTGTTTTTTTTTAAATATAAATGTGTTTATGTGGAGCATCTGCTGTCCCTGTGAATGAGCTGTTACTATAGCAACTATGATGGATCATAAGGAGAGCATTAATATAAATAAACCTGTGATGTGCAGCTGCATGATAGTCAGAGCTGCTGTTCGAGAGAATTAATCAACACCTGATGACCAATCAGAGTGCATTTAGAACATCAGTTGAAAAAGATTTTGTTCCACCGTCTGAAACGTCTCACTTCAGTTCTAAACTCTAACGGAGGTAAAGGTGTCAGTTTTCTGAGACAGGAAGGGCTTCAGGATGGAGGACAGGTGTGTGTGTGTGTGTGTGTGTTCCCTGTCATGTTCCGTCATTCTGAGCATCACTGTTTAACGTTACAGCTGCTGAACATCTGCTGCTCTTCATATGTATACACTGCTGTAATAACGTTTAGGAGAGTTATTGTGACGTGTGTGTGTGTGTGTGTGTGTAAGATCATCCACTTGAGCTCCTACACACACTCCCCCACAGCCAGCCTACACACACATTAGTAGAGCTGGAGATGAAAACACTCAGCTGCAGATCATCATCAGGGTTTAAAAATGTTTCAGCTTCAGGAACGAGGAGAAACTTCACACGTGGAAAGATACAATAAAAAGAGAACAGAATAAAAGAAAATAAAATGGGCAGAGGGATACAAAAAAAAGGATGGAGAGATGAAAGAATGGATGGATGGAGGGTTGGAAAAATATGAAGAAAATGAAAAAGGATGGTGGATGGAGAAAGAAAGAAAGAATGTGTAGAACAGCTGGAGGAAAGAAGGAAGGGAAAGAACAGAAAACAAGGAAAGAAAGCTGGAGATGTAAAAGAGTTCCTGGTGGAATGAGAGAAAGAAAGAAAAGGGAGAAAGAGACGAAGGGAAAACAGAATCAACCTTGTGTTTAAGACTCAAGAAAAATCCAGTTTGTGTGTAAAGCTGCTCGAGTGTTCTGGCTTTGCTGTGTGTGTGTGTGTGTGCAGATGAACGCTGAGTGAAACTCCCTTCACTCTCACCATAACACTCTGCGTTCTCTTTTCAGAACTCATTCAAAATTCTATCTGTCTGTAATTCTCTCTCTCTCTCTCTCTCTCTCTCTCTCTCTCTCTCTCTCTCTCTCTGTCTGATTCTCCAGGTTAACTAACGACCTTTTTAACGAGACGACTGTAAATATTCCTTTAAAAGAGCAGATCAATAATAAACGACGCTCTGATTTTTCCCAGTGGAAGTTTTGAAGTAATTCCCACCCAACACCACGTCACTGCTGAGTTCTGGACTCTGATTGGTCGTCAGGTGTTGATTAATTCTCTCTAACAGCAGCTCTGATAGTCGTGCAACTCCAAACCACAGGGTTATTTCGAATTAATGCTCTCGTTCTAATGCATTATCGTTTCTATAGCGACAGCTCGTTCACAGGGGCGTGTACAGCGGACGCTCCTCGTACACCATTTTTAAAATAATCATAGATTTGCTGAATTTTTCTGTAAAGGGTTTTTTTGTTTTGTTTTTTGTTATGAAAGGAGTCTCCAGGGTCAGCGCTTAACACTGTAACTGGATGTTTTCTGAAACGTCTTTTCAGATTGAGTCACATGACCAGCTGCATTTCTTCTCCTGCTGAGAGATCGACGGTTTATCGCTGCTCTGACGTACGTTCTGTGAACTGGCTATCTGTCGTTCTTTACTGGAGATCGGCTTGTAAGAGGAATAAATCACTTTCCACATGCTGTTGGAGGAAAATATCTTCAGGATGGGAACAGGAACTCGCGTCATCTTTGTTTTACTCCAGCGGTGCACCGTGATGCGTCTGATCGGAAAGTTAATATGGAAAATATTAAACTAGTGAGTGGAATGATGCAATGACAGTTCAGAAAGTTTGTAGACGAGGCCTTGGTTTTTAAACTATAGATGGCCCAGACTCGAGCCTTGTGGGACTTCGAAGAAGAAAATGCATCTCCGCCTCCCATTCACACATCTCCCTCCCCCCCGTTTCACTTTCAGTCAACCTTTTGGCAGTGCAGCTGAGGGGAGTCTCCTGAAACTGGGACACTTGTGTACTCTATAAATCCAGAACAGATCAGTCTTGTGTCTGAGAGAGCGAGAGAACAGGAAGCTGTAACCTCACCTTGACCTTGCTTCCACACTCATCTCGTTCCACTTTCTAACACTCAAATCTCGACCTTTTAAACTCTAACGAGTTTTCGACAAGGCTCGTTTTCTAAACGAAGTGACCGCTCGTGAGTTACAGAACCAAGCTGCAGAAACGGACTCTTCTTTCCATCTGGTTTGCGTTTGTGAGTAAATTTGGAGTTAATTTCAAACATTGACACAATCAGACCTTCTCAGTGTGACACCAGGGGGTACGTTGGAACTTTATAAGGATTATTTCTTGAATGTGGTGCGAATACACTGATAATGTTGCTATGGCGAGACGTCCGTCATCCACAATTCAGTTAAATCGTACCTCCTCTGTCAGTTCTCTACGGATTTCCGTTCCAATTGTTTTGTTCGAAAGAACTCCTCACGCCGCACAAAACTTGGTCGTTGTTTTGTCTCATTTTTTTGCTAACGAGTTACTACTTCGGCCAAATTAACGACTTTTTCCAGGCCTCTCGCTAGAGTTGTATCTCCTGTCTCTGATTTCTCATCCGATTTCAGTTCTGATCGATGTTTGTTTTGGGTCGATCTTCCCTCGGGGAACAAAATTTAGTCCTGTGTTGATGTTCCTGTTGTAAACAGTTTGTGGTGGAGGTTGGTCCTCTCTCGCTCACATCTTCACATTTCAGTTCTGTTTGATGTTTTGGTCGTCATGGTTGTTTTGATGGCAGGCCAGATGAGCTCCTACGTCCCTGACATTCTGGTTCATTAGAAGATGAAATATTCCAGCGTCACGTCTTTTCCTCAGTGACTAGCGCCGCATTCCAGACTGTATACTAACGTGAAAGTGCGCTCTTGTAGGCGGGGCTTAATTTTAATATTTCTGACTATTTAACACCGGTTATGTGAGCTGTGAAACTAAATGCTCAACACACAGGAAGTGTGAGGAGTGAGGCTGAGAGGAAACATGTCGTCACTTTCAGGAGAAATGTCCGCGGTTAAATGTTTCGCTGATTTGAGAATGATCTGATGAGAAAAGGCGTTCGGTCGCAGCTTTATCACCTTAAAGAGGCCCTTTGACACGCCCCCACAGAATAGAATAGAATGCCTTTGTCACTATACACATGTACAATGAGATTAAAGCATCTCCAATAACAGCGCAAACAGCGTGTACAGAGGGAGAGAGAGAGGAAGGGGGGAAGGGAGAAGAGAGAAGGAAAGAAAAGGGGGGTGTAAGGTGCACAGTCTGAGGCGTATGTGTTGTGTTACACATTATGGAGTGAGGTATTGCACATATAAAGTATTGCACAGTGCCAGTCACATTGTAAATTATTGCACGAGAGAGTCACATTATAAGATAAAATATTACACATTATGAAGTATTGCAAGGTAAGGTAAGGTGCACAGTCCTGAGGTGTGTGTGCTGTGTGTAAGGTGCACAGTCCTGAGGTGTGTGTGCTGTGTGTAGGGTGCACAGTCCTGAGGTGTGTGTGCTGTGTGTAGGGTGCACAGTCCTGAGGTGTGTGTGCTGTGTGTAAGGTGCACAGTCCTGAGGTGTGTGTGCTGTGTGTAAGGTGCACAGTCCTGAGGTGTATGTGTTGTGTGTAAGGTGCACAGTCCTGAGGTGTGTGTGTTGTGTGTAAGGTGCACAGTCCTGAGGTGTATGTGCTGTGTGTAAGGTGCACAGTCCTGAGGTGTGTGTGCTGTGTGTAAGGTGCACAGTCCTGAGGTGTGTGTGCTGTGTGTAAGGTGCACAGTCCTGAGGTGTGTGTGTTGTGTGTAAGGTGCACAGTCCTGAGGTGTGTGTGCTGTGTGTAAGGTGCACAGTCCTGAGGTGTGTGTGCTGTGTGTAAGGTGCACAGTCCTGAGGTGTGTGTGCTGTGTGTAAGGTGCACAGTCCTGAGGTGTGTGTGCTGTGTGTAAGGTGCACAGTCCTGAGGTGTGTGTGCTGTGTGTAAGGTGCACAGTCCTGAGGTGTGTGTGCTGTGTGTAAGGTGCACAGTCCTGAGGTGTGTGTGCTGTGTGTAAGGTGCACAGTCCTGAGGTGTGTGTGCTGTGTGTAAGGTGCACAGTCCTGAGGTGTGTGTGCTGTGTGTAAGGTGCACAGTCCTGAGGTGTGTGTGCTGTGTGTAGGGTGCACAGTCCTGAGGTGTGTGTGCTGTGTGTAGGGTGCACAGTCCTGAGGTGTGTGTGCTGTGTGTAAGGTGCACAGTCCTGAGGTGTGTGTGTTGTGTGTAAGGTGCACAGTCCTGAGGTGTGTGTGTTGTGTGTAAGGTGCACAGTCCTGAGGTGTGTGTGTTGTGTGTAAGGTGCACAGTCCTGAGGTGTGTGTGCTGTGTGTAAGGTGCACAGTCCTGAGGTGTGTGTGCTGTGTGTAAGGTGCACAGTCCTGAGGTGTGTGTGCTGTGTGTAAGGTGCACAGTCCTGAGGTGTGTGTGCTGTGTGTAAGGTGCACAGTCCTGAGGTGTGTGCGCTGTGTGTAAGGTGCACAGTCCTGAGGTGTGTGCGCTGTGTGTAAGGTGCACAGTCCTGAGGTGTGTGTGCTGTGTGTAAGGTGCACAGTCCTGAGGTGTGTGTGCTGTGTGTAAGGTGCACAGTCCTGAGGTGTGTGTGCTGTGTGTAAGGTGCACAGTCCTGAGGTGTGTGTGCTGTGTGTAAGGTGCACAGTCCTGAGGTGTGTGTGCTGTGTGTAAGGTGCACAGTCCTGAGGTGTGTGTGCTGTGTGTAAGGTGCACAGTCCTGAGGTGTGTGTGTTGTGTGTAAGGTGCACAGTCCTGAGGTGTGTGTGCTGTGTGTAGGGTGCACAGTCCTGAGGTGTGTGTGCTGTGTGTAAGGTGCACAGTCCTGAGGTGAATGTGTTGCGTTTCACATTTTGGAGTATGGTATTGCACATTATAAAAGTATTGCACAGAGAGAGTCACCTTATAAAGTACTGCACATTATAAATTAGTAAAATAGTAAAATAAAATGGACTATAAAGTCAGAGCATATCCGAGTTCAGGGCGGTTATGGCTTTTGGAAAGAAGCTGTTTTTTAATCTATTTGTTTTTGCCCTGATGCACCTGTAGCGCCTCCCTGAGGGCAACAGATCGAACAGATCAAAGCCAGGGTGGGAGCTCTCCTTGATAATATTCTTAGCTCTGCTAAGGCAGCGGGAGGTGTAAATGTCCATCAGGGAGGGGAGAGGGCAGCCAGTGATCCTCTGTGCTGCCTTTACTACCCTCTGGAGCCTCTCCCTGTCTACAGCAGTGCAGCTGCCGTACCATACTGTAATACAGTACGTCAGTATGCTCTCAATGGATGAATGGTAAAAGGTCAGCAGCAGGTTGGAGCTTAAGTTGTACTTCCTGAGGACTCTCAGGAAGTGTAGCCGCTGCTGAGCCTTCTTAATGACTGCTGTGATGTTCTCTGACCAGGAGATGTCGGCGGAGATGAGGACACCGAGAAACCGGAAGGTGTGGACCCTCTCCACATACTCGTTGTTAATGTAGAGGGGGGGCTAGGTCGGTGCTGTGCTTCCTGAAGTTGACAATGAGCTCTTTGGTTTTCTTGGTGTTCAGAGCGAGGTTATTTTCTGAACACCAGGCTGCCAACTTCAGGACTTCCTCTCTGTAGGCTGCCTCGTTTCCCTTTGAGATGAGTCCGACCACTGTGGTGTCGTCAGCAAACTTGACGATAAGGTTGTTGTTGTTGTGGGTCGGACTACAGTCGTGGGTGTAGAGGCAGTACAGGAGGGGGCTCAGCACACAGCCCTGTGGAGAACCGGTGCTCAACGTGCGGGTGGAGGAGAAGTGGGGGCCAAGTCTCACAGTCTGGGGCCGGTTAGTAAGAAAGTCCTTTAACCAGGCACATGTGAGAGGGGGGAGGCCGAGAGTGTCCAGTTTTCTAATAAGGATGTCCGGGATTATTGTATTAAAAACTGAACTGTAATCCACAAAGAGTATGCGGACGTAGCTCTGCTGCTGCTCCAGGTGATTTAGTGCAGAGTGGAGAGCTACGGCAATGGCGTCCTCTGTGGATCTGTTTGTGCGATTATGTGAACTGGTAGGGGTTGAAGTCTGGGGGGAGGTGGTCTTTGATGTGCTGAAGAACTAGTCTCTCGAAGCACTTCATGATTACCGGGGTGAGGGCCACAGGACGGTAATCATTCAGGCTGGTGACGGGAGACTTCTTCGGCACTGGGATTATTGTTGCAGATTTTAGGCAGGGCGGGATGACTGCCTGAGCCAGAGAGAGGTTAAAGATCCTGGTGAAGGTAGGGGCGAGCTGGTGGGTGCACGCTCTGAGCACCTTACCAGGTACACCATCTGGGCCGGCAGCTTTCTTGGGGTTCACTGCCAGGAGCACCCGTCTGACATCGTGCTCCTGTACAGTGAAAGGAGTGGTGTAGGAACTGTGTGGTGGTGGGGGCAGGGCAGGAGCAGATGAGTGCTGCTGAGATGTTTCGAAGCGAGCAAAGAAGTGATTTAGCTCTTCTGCTAGTGGCGCACTCCAGTCTCCTGTTGGCGCATCACAGTCTCTGAAGTTTGTGATGTCCTGAATGCCCTGCCACACCTCCCGTATGTTGTTGCTGGACAGGTGGGACTCTATGCGCAGCCTGTGGTCCGCCTTGGCTTTATTTATTCCTCTTTTCAGATCAGCTCAAGTAGCTCTGTACAGAGCTCTATCACCTGACCTGAAGGCAGCATCGCGAGCCCTGAGGAGTGAGCGGACCTGGCTGGTCATCCAGGGTTTCTGGTTTGGGAAGACCCGGATGTTTTTATCCACCGTCACATTCCCGATGCAGAACTTGATATAGTCCAGCACCGTTCTTGTGAATGTCTCCAGCTCCAGATGTTCAAATAAGTCCCAGTCTGTCTGTTTAAAGCAGTCCTGTAGTTTGGTGAGTGCGTTGTCAGGCCAGGTTGTGATAGTCCTTGTGGTGGGCCTGGCTCTGCGTCTGAGGGGGGTGTAGGCTGGGGAAAGCAGGAGGGAAAGATGGTCTGACTGGCTGAGGTGGGGGAGGGGTATGGCTCTGTACGCATGCTTGATGTTAGAATAAACATGATCCAGAGTGTTCTCCCCTCTAGTAGAACACTTAACATGTTGGTAAAACTTCGGCAGTACAGTCTTCAAGTTGGCCTTATTAAAGTCTCCTGCGATTATGTGAACACCGTCAGGGTGGGCCCGCTGCTGTTTGTTTACGGTGTTCAGCAGGAGAGAGAGCGCTGTGTTTACACTGGCATCGGGTGGAATATACACAGCTGTGATGATCACTACAGTTAGCTCTCTCGGTAGAAAAAAAGGCCGGCATCTTATAGACATGTACTCGAGATCCGGGGAACAGTGTTTATCTATAATTGTTCCGTTGTTACACCAATTATCATGCACGTAAATACAAACCCCTCCCCCTCTGCTCTTACCAGAATTCTCAGTTCTGTCCCAGCGGAGCAGAGTGCGGCCTGCTAGCTGCAAGCTAGCACCGGGTATTTCCGGATGAAGCCAGGTTTCTGTGATAATTAAAACACAGCAGTCCCGAACATAGCGATTTCCAGCGAGTTGTAATTCCAGATCATCCGTTTTATGCACCAGGGATCTGGCATTAGAGAGATACAGGCTCGGTAGAGGTGGCTTGTGTGGTTGTTTTCTTAGCCTTAGCATAGCACCGGACCTGCAGCCCCGCTTCTGCTTCCTCTCCCTCCTCCGTCTGCGCCGCCTCCTAGACCCGACAACAATCCACGGAGAGCCCGGTGGTCTTGCTATGTCACCTGGGATGTAATGCGTGAAGAGAAAGCCGCTTGAAACAGATACCTGATGTTGGTTACTGATGGCTAAAAGTGTCTGGCGGGTGTACTGTATGTTTGCAGAACCGATGTTGCACAAACAAGCAAGAAATAAATACAAAAACAAACAAAAAAAAGAGCACTGAAAAGGAGAGCCGTAAGCCGCTGCAACCACGCGCGCTGCCATCTTGTCGCCACCTTTCTCATATTAATGTTTTAAAGTTAATGTGAGTGCTGGGTCTGCAGGAAGTGTTGTTTTTGTTGAAATATGAGATTTATCTGACTGTTTCATTTGGTTTTATTTTTCTGAATCAGTTTAATGATTTTTTAAAAGCGCCGAGACTGAAGACTGTCCATCAGTGTTCCAGAAAGGTCCCCTGACTGATGAGAAAACTTCACCGTAAACAATGGCATGTTTTTAATCCATTTCCTGTGAATGAGCTGTTACTATGGAAACAATAACATATTGTATTAGAGCAAGTGCATTAATATAAAGTTGTGGGATTTTTTGAATAATGATCTTCCTGCAGTGTTTCATATCGAACGTGCTGAACTCTGATCCTCAGATGCTGTGAGTGTAAGATGATGATGATGATCTTGTAGCTGTTGAGGACCTCGTTAGTGAGATCAGAGATACGACACGCTGAGACAGACGTGAGCCTGTAATGTAATTATTCCTGATGAGACGCCGCTATGCTAATACGCAGCAAGAGTTGTCCATCTGAAGGACAGGAATCCCATCAGCTCTCATCAGGGCAGTTTGTTTTCCAGGGCTGGAGGTTTGTTTTTGTTGGATCTCTATCTTTGGAGCATCCTGAAAGCTGCTTTGGAGTCCTTTTCATTTGTTCTGGATTCTTTTCATTTTGTCTTGCATTCTGTATTATAGTGACTTTTTAGGGCTTTTTTTAAAATCCACAGCACTTTTTTTTTTTTTTTTTTTGCGGATGTATGAAGCTTCAAGGGCTCTGTCTTGCACACTTGCGTAGAACATGGACATTGTCACTTGCTTGTGAAAGCAGGATGGTGATGGTGGAGTCATGGAATGATTTTCCAGCCTGACAGATGGATTAAGATCCGGATTGGATCGAAAATAAACTACTGCGCTCCTCCACACCAGTAGAGGGCGCCCAGTTGCTGACCTAGAGGCTTAAAGATAATAGGCAACGGTTTTCAATTTATGTACATTTGAAACTTTATTTAAAAAAACCCTCTGTAATTTTCTTCTGGTCCCAAAAAGTATTGTTAATAAGTAATAATTAAAATAAATTAGTGTGGATTGCAGCGAATTCCTGTTCGGCGATTTTCGTGACCACTTGGCGCGTGACGTCATTTAAGACAAACAAACCGCTTGAGTTGAGTCCACTTCCGTTTACTCACATTGCCGTTCGGCTTGAGTGCAGACGTGTGTTCAGGAATTTCCAAAGAAAAACCCCCATGCCTTATTGTTGTGCAGTGAACTGTAACAATGGGACCGGTTCAGGAAGAAGCTTTTACCTTTTTCCGAGAGAGGAGAAGAGGCAGAGAGAGTGGATTGGCTTTTTCCAAAAGAGGAGAAGAGGTGGAGCGAGAGGGTTGGCTTTTTCCGGAAGAGGAGACGAGGTGGAGCACGTGGATTGAAGTTCCAAGATGGCGGCGCACACACGCAGCGGCTCCTCTCTGTCCCGACAGAATGGTGTTTTCGTGTTTTTTGTGTTTTAAAACAATGTGTATCTGTTCGTCTTTGTCACGTCCATCAGTCTCAAGGCGCACATACTCCCGTGAGTTTCTGCTCGACATCTGCAGAACTATATTCACGGATATAAATCCAGCGGTGCTATGCGACTACGGTTTGCTCCGGAGGCCTGCTCAATCACTGACCCCCACTCCTGCATCCAGCCCGCAATGGAAGCGCCACAGGCGGAACATGCGGAAGCAGAAGAGGGGCAAGCGCGGAGGTATCCGGGCTAGGCTAGCGGCTAGCCCTCACCGGCCGGCTATCCCTATCATCACTCTGGCCAACGTACGCTCGCTGGACAACAAGCTGGATTATGTCTGCCTGCTCCACTCATCTTTTAAGTCTGAGTGAGTGAGTGTTGTGTCCTTGTGTTTGTGGAAACATGGCTTAGCGACAGCGTCCCGGACTGTGACATTCAGCTAGCCCGGCTAACATGCTACCGGTCAGACAGAGCGCTTGTTGAGGGGGGGAGACTCGTGGCGGAGGACTCTGTGTTTACATCAGTGATGCCTGGTGCCATGATGCTATTGTGGTCTGCAAACACTGCTCACCACTGGTGGAGTTTATAATTATTATGTGCCGGCCATTCTATCTGCCGAGGAAATTTACAGCCATATTGCTGGTAGCATTATACATCCCTCCTGGCTCCAATAACAACAGGAGTGAAGCACTGAATGAACTCTATCAGCACATCAGTGAGCAGCAGACAGCCCACCCAGATGCTTTCCTCATCCTGGCTGGGGATTTCAATCATGCAAACCCCAAGAGCATGTTTCCAAAACTCTATGGACATATCAACTTTCCCACATATGGAAACAATACCCTGGACAATGTTTACACCATGCACAAAGACGCCTACAAAGCCATATCCCTCCCCCACTTTGGGGCCTCAGATCACTCCACTGTTATGCTAATGCCAGCATACAGGCCACTGGTTAAAGTCACCAAACCAACTACAAAACAGATACGTGTGTGGCCAGAGGGGTCCTCAGAGGCACTCCAGGACTGTTTTTCCACCACTGACTGGAGCATGTTCAGACAGGCGGCCACCTACAGCAACATCACAGATCTCCAGGAATACACGGAGACCGTCACTGCCTACATGAGGAAGTGCATGGACGACGTTACGGTCACCAGAACCATCTCCATTCGGGCCAATCAGAAGCCATGGCTGACAGGGGAAGTCCACAGGCTCCTGTGGGCTCGGAACGCCGCCTTCAGAGCTGGGGACGAGGTGGGCCTGAGGACAGCTAGGGCCAATCTGTCACGAGGCATCAGGGTGGCCAAGAGACAGTATTCCAGGTACATTGCTGACCATTTCAACGACAGCAGAGACACCAGGAACCTGTGGCGGGGGATTCAGACCATCACAAACTACAAGCCTTCACCGCAGCCCTGTGACAACTCCACGTCTCTGCTGAATCAGTTGAATGACTTCTTCGCTCGCTTTGAGGCAGACAACAGCACCATGGCACAGAAGACCCCACCACCTCCCAGCGACCAGGTGTTGACGCTGTCCCCAGACAGCGTGAGGAGAGCTCTCAGGATGACAAATGCACGAAAAGCCCCGGGTCCTGATAACATTCCTGGTCAGGTCCTGAGAAACTGTGCCAAGGAGCTCACAGATGTCTTTACAGACATCTTCAACATCTCGTTGAGCCAGGCTGTTGTCTCCACGTGCCTCAAAACCACCACCATCATCCCGGTCCCGAAGAAGCCATCTCCCTCCTGCTTCAATGACTACTGCCCTGTCGCACTCACTCCCATCCTCATGAAGTGCTTCGAGCGGCTAGTCATGCGGCATATCAAGTCTGCCCTCCCCCCGCCCTGGACCCTTTCCAGTTTGCATATCAGTCCAACTGTTCGACCGATGACGCCATCTCCACTGCCCTCCACTCAGCCCTCACCCACCTGGAGACAAAAGACTCGTATGTCAGAATGCTGTTCATAGACTTTAGCTCAGCATTCAACACAATCATTCCTCAGCAGCTCATTTATAAACTGGACCAGCTGGGACTCAACACCTCCCTGTGCAACTGGCTGCTGGACTTCCTGAAGGGGAGACCACAGGCTGTACGGGTCGGCAGCAACTCCTCCAGCACCATCACATTGAATACGGGGGCCCCCCAAGGATGTGTGCTGAGCCCCCTCCTCTTCACTCTGCTGACCCACGACTGCACACCAACATCCAGCTCAAATTTCTTCATTAAGTTTGCGCATGACACGACTATGGTGGGTCTCCTCAACATTGGTGATGAGACAATCTACAGGAGTGAGGTGAGCTGCTTGGCCATGTGGTGCAAGGACAACAATCTCCGTCTGAATGTGGAGAAGACGAAGGAGATTGTTGTGGACTTCAGGAGAGAGCACACCCAGCATGCTCCACTATCTATCGACGGTGCTGCAGTGGAGAGGGTGAGCAGCACCAAGTTTCTGGGTGTGCACATCTCTGAAGACCTGTCCTGGAGCAACAACACCACATCACTGGCCAAAAAAGCCCAACAGCGTCTGTACTTCCTCCGCAAACTGAGGAGAGCAAGAGTCCCAGCCCCCATCATGCACACATTCTACAGAGGCACCATCGAGAACATCCTGACCAGCTGCATCACCGTGTGGTACGGCGCCTGCACTGTGTCCTGCTGCAAGACTCTGCAGCGCATCGTGAGAGCAGCGGAGAGGATCATTGGTGTCTCTCTCCCTTCTCTAATGGATATTTATAACTCTCGCCTCACCCGCAAAGCCATCAGAATTGCAGGTGACCCCACCCACCCATCTCACAGCCTCTTCAGCCTGCTGCCGTCGGGGAGGAGACTGCGGAGTCTCCGGGCCAAAACCAGCAGGCTCAAGGACAGTTTCTTTCACCAGGCAGTCAGGAGGCTCAACTCCCTCCCTGTTCTGCCCCCCCCTTCAGCATCTGACATGTCATCCTCACAGTTCCCCCCCCCAACACACACACACACACACACACACACACACACACACACACACACACACACACACATACATACATCTCAATGTTCATTAACACACTGAACTTAGGGACCGCACATTTCACTTTACCTCGCTCATTTGCACTATTCCGCACTACCTCATCTTAACAGCTGCTAGTTTGTTTATACTGCTTATTTCATGTTTACCTGCTATACCTCAAGTGCCCTTGACTGTTTGTTCATTTGCACCAATTTACACGTGTGTGTGTGTGTGTGTGTATATATGAGTGTTTAGTCTGTCTAGTTCTTATCTAGTGTTTATACTGTTTATATTGTTTTTGTTTTTTTCAATTATTCTATTTTTATTTATTGCATTGCCTGTTTTCACCGTGGGTCAGAGAGGACTGAAATTTCATCTGTGCTGTATGTCGAGCATGTATAGCATATTTGACAATAAAGTTGACTTGACTTGTGCGCGTGAAACAAAATCAAGCAGTCAAAGAAGAAACGGAGCAGCAACGCTCAAGCAAAAAGGAGAAGATTGGAGGTAAACATTTTTACTTTTGCTTGCAATTGACAAGTGAAGAATCCTGAGGGATCCTGTACAATCACTGTGGAAATGAGACAAAGGGATATTTCCTCGCTCAGGGTCGGCTATAAATAGTATAATGCCGTGGATGGCAGGCTAATGTGGCCTACTGGCGCGCTGTCCAGTAATCGTTCCCTATATCCACTAGGAAGGGCGGTTTAATTATTCTTCAAAAGGGCTCTTATTTAGTATTACGATGAAAGTAGGAATTTATCATAACTACCAGGATAAATCGTTTGGGCGCGAGTCTTGTTGAGGTCCAGGGTCACCGCGATCAGAGTCGGCCGAGTCGCTGTCTGATTCCGAGGCCGCACGGTCAAACCAGTGAGCCACATTCACCGATTGCTTTGCAACGG
Organism: Neoarius graeffei; assembly: GCF_027579695.1. Taxonomy (NCBI): domain Eukaryota; kingdom Metazoa; phylum Chordata; class Actinopteri; order Siluriformes; family Ariidae; genus Neoarius; species Neoarius graeffei. The sequence continues at coordinate 3,541,149 of NC_083575.1, read as the reverse complement.
CCATAGGTTCATACATATACGGTTTCACCTCTCGATATTCAATTTGGAGAGTTCCTACTTCAAAATCGCTCTCGCTTTCAGACATTTTGCACAACCTCTCACGACCACAGTCCGTACACGTGTGCTCAGTTCACAGGTAAACACAGAGCTGCTCCCAGTCTGTTTGGAAAAATGATGTCACGACGACGGTCCCCTGGTGGTGAAAGTGCGCATAAGTGAGATGTAAACAAACCTTTGGAAATTGGGCAAAGCAGTATATTTTAACTATTTTATTCAATTTTAGGGTGCAAATTAGACACCAGGAAGATTGAATTCACTTTTTGGGTCGTTCTTCTAAAAAATAAAGTTGAAATTCTATGTTTCACCTCCGACCGTTGCCTATGACCTTTAATGGTTTAAAGAAAAGTGCACATGGATATTTCCGTCATAGATTTCAGATTCCACTGGGCTGCACATTTCCACCCACCAAGCTGAACGTCTGTTTAAATCCCCAGGCTTTTAGATGAGTGTCCTCCTATCAGACAAAACAGAACTTGACCTGTTTGGCCATAAATCAGCACTGTGCATGGAAGGAAAAAAAGGCAAGGCTTTAAATCTAAAGAGCAGCATCCCAGCTGTGAAGTACAGGGATGGCAGCATCATGTTGGAATGCTGTTTTTCTGGAAAAGGAACTGGAGCACAGGAACAAGGATGATCCAGAAGCAAGACATCATGCGGAATGTTAAGAACTTGGTCACAGCTGGGTCTTCGGGCAGAATGGTGACCCTCAACAAACCTCCAGATGTGAAAGTGACCATCACAAAGCCCTGAGTGAGGAAATCCATCAACCTGACCTGAGGAGAAAAGGGCAACAAGCCCAGGGAAGTTTTCAACAAGAGTTTCACTGACGTTTGAGCAATAAATCCAGTACAGTAAATACGAGCTGGAATAAATCTGTCTCGGAGGTTCTTTTGAAATGATCCGAGTTCAACAGTGATTAACTTCACGTAGGAAGCGTACAGGAACACGGAGTGTGTGGAGGGAATGTACGCGTGTTTAGCCGAGGGGTGTGTAAACTTTTGGCCTCCTGGATGTCACTGAAGATCATGTGTTATTGATAAATATTATTCATCCAGGACACTTTTTTGATGGAATAAAAACATGTTCTATTCCCTTCTAGCGAGTTTCCTTCATTTGGTTTGATAGCATGCAATATTATTAGCATATCGCTTATCCTACGTGTATTACGTCACTCGACCCAGTGGAGAATGAGCGTTGAATATGGTTTACGATATTGCATGGTTGTCAACACATGATGTTGCACATCAGAGATGTAAGACTTCCGCACTAGCGAGTGAGCGATTGTGACAATATATAAACAAACATGGCCGCCAGTTTTGCTTTTGTTAAATACGTTAGATTTTGAAAGAATTTTGAAAGATAGACACGTTGAACACCCGAAAGGAATGTGTATGTATAATAATTTATTGGCTGGATTGTTTTCGTGGTCTATCAGATATATTCCATTCAGCTACTCGTCTTCGACTCGTTCAGTATCATGCTAGCTAAATGGAATATATCTGATAGACCATGAAAAAAAGCCAGCCAGTATTATTTAAGTGTTTAATATGCACGTGTTTCAGGGTGGAGCTTTAACATGTATTAAAGATGCAGTGTGTAGACACTGTAGGAGCCAAATGTTGCTGTGTGTTCATTGTTGTAATTTTTCTGTGGCACACTGGGTGGCGCATGTCTGCACTTGTTTCAGGTATATAGGTAGCAAACGTAATGATGTTGGCAGGCGTTTGACCCAGAAGGGGCAAAGGGTTTTGACCGCTAACGCTCGCTACTGCGGACGCTTGCTATTGTTACTACTGTGGAACTGCTATGGACAATTTGTGCGTGATGGAATAAATGGGCCATTTTTGTATTCAACGTCAAGATTTGCCTACCTGCATTTGTTTACTACACAGTAAGTCAAGTGAGCGTAACATTATTAACATCTAGCGCGTCGGCCAGGCCATACTCGAGGTCAGGCACCTCAGTAGTTCAGTATTAGACCGAACTCCTTTAATATTAGTCAAAAACCCGCACCAGTTCGGACTCTAGTTACAAAGTCGGAGTCTATTGGCCCTTTTCCACTACCCTTTTTCAGCTCACTTCAGCCCAACACGGCTCGCGTTTCGACTACCTCAGAGCGGCGCGACTGGGCTCGCTTCAGCCTTACTCAGCACCCAAAACTCGCACGGTTTTGGAGTGGGGCTGAAGTGAGCCCAACCGAGCCGAGTGGGGCTAGGGGCGTGAGGAGACACTCCCCTGTGCACTGATTGGTGAGGAGGAGTGTCCTCACATGCCCACACATGCCCCGCGAGCACACTGGGATCTGTAAACACCGTAAACCCGGAAGAAGAAGAATTACAAATTACGAGAATTTCTGAAGCCTTATGCGCCTCGCCTCATCTACAGTATATGCTCTTGCCAGTATCTGTTGGCGTTGTCGGTGACGACAAGCCACAGCACCAAGACCAGCAACACTAACGACTCCATGTCCTCCATGTTTATTGTTTACTATCCAGGTCGTGAGACTACCACTTAAAAGGTCACTGATGTCACTGTTTGCGCCGCCTAACGACATCACGTGACATCCACCCACTTTCGCTAACTCAGGGTTTCCCATACATAGACCATTGTGTGGCGCAGTGCCACACAATGGATTCCTAGCGCCACACAATCAGACTCGCGATTTTGGAAAAAAAAAAAATTCCGTTGCGTATTGTTCCGTTCATTCATAGTGCTCTCTCTTCTCGTTCATGCGCGCGCGCACACCCACACACAGAGACGGAGAGGTGTGTCCAAAGGGAGAGACGGAGAGGCGTGTACACACAGAGAGAGAGAGAGAGAGAGAGAGACGGAGAGGCGTGTCCACAGAGAGAGAGAGAGGCGTGTCCACAGAGAGAGACGGAGAGGCGTGTCCACAGAGAGAGACGGAGAGGCGTGTACACAGAGAGAGAGAGAGGCGTGTACACAGAGAGAGACGGAGAGGCGTGTACACAGAGAGAGAGAGGCGTGTCCACAGAGAGAGACGGAGAGGCGTGTACACAGAGAGAGAGAGAGGCGTGTACACAGAGAGAGACGGAGAGGCGTGTACACAGAGAGAGAGAGAGAGGCGTGTACACAGAGAGAGACGGAGAGGCGTGTACACAGAGAGAGAGAGACAGAGTCGTGTACACAGAGAGAGAGAGAGAGAGAGAGGCGTGTACGCAGTCTTCCCGATTCGCCTCTGACCCCTTATTTTAAAAGGTAGCCTACGTCGTGCTCGTGATGAGCTTTATCATAGCCTTCTTGGCTAACATGAAACGGACATCCCTGAGTCAGGCTATAGCGAGGAACCGGCCTGCATTATCCCAGTTATCCCGCTTCAGCATTCATGCAAGTTATTAATAATGGCTTGACATTCACAATAAATAAGGATTTCCCACTAGCCTAAATAAAATGTTATACTCGCGGGGATGCCTAGTTGATGCTATCTGAAGCATAAAATCTGAACCAGAGATGCACTGATTGACCGGCTGCCGATCGGAATCGGCCGATTTTCACGTGATCGGCCATGACCGGCGACCGGCCAGTCAGAATTAAAATATGCCGATTTTCTGCCAATCAAAACTTGTGTATCACATAGAGATGAAAGTGGAAATACTCGCAATTCGCAACCAGAAGAAGACTGCAGCTCCACTGGAAGCTTGAACATGCTTTCTAGTGCGATTGTGTTGCGCTTGCGCAGAACAGTGTCAGTCCTGCGCGCCTAACGAGCTCCGGCGCGCGCCGTTAACAAAACAACAACAAAAAATTCACTATATTTAGATATCCAAATATAGTGATTTTTTGTGTGTGTGTGCGCGCCAGATATTGGATGTGAAAAGAAGAAAATGTTTGTGGTTGTGTGAATTTCACATTATGGAATTAATACGTTAGCCTATTACCAAACATCTAGTTAGATCTGTACAAAGAGAGAAAAAAATGCCTTTTTGTTTGTTTTACAGCCTTGGTTGCACTTGATTCCATTGGAAATTACTCTACAAATACACATTTGACAAAGAAGATAGAATGGCTATGGTATAAGTATGACTGGAAATTATTTTTGTATTTTGATACTGAATGAAGAAACGGGTTGTTCTATAAGGCATAAGTTTTCAGATCTAAACAGGCTTATGAAAGTGTGTTCCATAGCAGTAGGCAAATAATATATGAGGGGGAAGTTGTTTTTGTGCCAGATATTGGATGGGAAAAGAAAAAATGTTTGTGTGAATTTCCTATTTCAGGAATTATGTTAATACCAAACATGAAGAAAGATTTTACAAAGAACAATGTCTTTTTGTTTGTTTTCAACTTTTGAGGTGTTGAAAATTTATTACTGAAAATCTGGCAGAATGTTCTATTACAGAAAAGATAAAGATAAAATAGTCTTTGTGTGTGCTGTGAAGTGGTTTGAAAAAATGAAATCGTAATCGGCCAAAATCGGTATCGGCAGGTCACACTCCATGGAAAATCGGAATCGGCCCAAAAAATTGCAATCGGTGCATCTCTAACTAATCTGAATATTTTAAGAAACATCTTTATTAGCTTTATTGGTGAAGTAGATAAACCATCACTGCATCACTGATACGCGCACACACTGGCAGCTGAATTAAATGTTCTGATAGGGCATGCAGGCTTTGCACCAATTAGGGTAATGCTTTTTCATTATTGTTAGCTGCCTTGGTGTTACCTTAAGTGGTTTCTTACATCTAATTATGATATTTTATTATTATTTTGTTGTTACATTATACTATTTATTTCATTTTAGTATTGGTTGAGGTAAGTGTTAAGTTCAATATTTAAAATAAAAACCTCCAGCTTGTTTTTTGCAATTTATTCCTTGAATGTCAACTAAAGAATGATTGAAAGATTGCCACCAAAAAGGCAAAAAACTAAGGTAAAAACTAAACTTCAATTTTGGTGAGTAATTTTCATAAATTTAAAAGACAGGTTTTCCACCAACATCAAGCCCAGCAAACTAATGGCCTGCCCTGTAATGTAAAGTTGGGTCGAGGAATGAAACCAGGCAGGGTTCTGGTAAAAATTGTTTTAGCTGTCTTCTCTTAAAGAACTTAAAAGAATTTAGATTGAACTGAATAATCTCAAATGCTTCTTGTAGCTTTAAAATAGTCCCAGCAGGTGACTCTGAAGAAAAATACTGTGTGTTTGAACACCGCCCGCTGTAAACACTTTGCATACACCCCAATGACCGACTCCACCGACCGCCACGACACCACCGCGCACGATTCCCTCATCAGCACAGTGGAGCACCACAAATTGCTACCTGGTCTGTGGGAAACACTGCTAACTCCACCCAATGTGTCCACCCACTTCCAGCCAGCATGGTTCAGCGCGGTTGTAGTCGAAATGCAACTCCAACAGCCCCACTCAACTCGACTCAGCCCAACTCAGCACGGCACGGCTCAGCCCAACTCAGCCGCGTTGGTAGTGGAAAAGCGGCATTTGGCATGTATGGAATTAGGACCAGCCGTCTGTTTTCTTGTGGATTATTGTTTAGATGTTTATGTGGGCTTACTGGTGACGAGGAGTTTCTGGCTTGATACTGAAATCAGGTCTAGGAGTACAAGGGACCATCCAATGACTGCACGGCGCCCAATGAAAGAGGTATTTGTAGCGCTACAATCTTTAATGGCTATTTAAATTGTGTGCACACATACCTGGGTATAAAAGAAAAACCAAACAAACGTGTGTTAAATGTCGGCAGACTGACTGTGGAGACTTTGCGAACTTTGTGTGACTGACTTTACAGCGAACTGTTCGATTGACTGTTTCATGGAGATGCGCGATACAAGCGCGATTGGACAGACTGCAATGCAAACCTCTGGTAAAATGAGTGGTATTGATCACCAGCAGTCTAAACGTGTTGAAGCGCTTGCTGGTAAATTAGTTACGTTGCAAACGGACAGAAAGTCTAAGTTGGACAAAGCTAGCATTATTAGACAATCTATGCAAAGTTTAAAAAATGATAAACCACAGTTACAAATTGCTCTGAAGGAACTGATAGAAACATGTAATGATGCAAAACATATTCATGAGTCTTTGAGTTTATTGCCTGTTGATGAAAAGGAAAAACATGAAATTTGGTTTAAAGCAAAGATGATATCTAACAATGAGGTCATTTCTGAAACAAAAGTTGGTAATATTGGTAATGTTGATTTGTTAATTGTTTCACCTGAAATGTTTCATGTTGGTTTAAATGCAAATGATCATGGTAAAGTAAATGTGGGTTTTAAAGCTGTAAATGAAAATGGTGAGTGGGGGGATGGTGTCAATGAAAATGATAGTGTGTCTAATATTGCTAGCAGACGGTCACATAAAAGTGGTAGCAGTGGGAGATCCAGCACGTCCTTAGCTAGGATAAAGGCGGAGGCCGAGAGAGCTGCACTTGTTGCTAGAGCTGCAACTTTAAAGGAAAAACACACCCTGGAGGAGCAGGAACAACAATTAAGAAGAAGGGAGCAGCTTGATGTGGATGCAGAGTTGGCTGCCTCTGCCACCAAGTTGGCTGTGTTACAGGCCTCTGATCAAAGAAGTTGTTCAGCAGCATCCTTCAATGGCATGAATTCCTATGTGGAAAGGGAAAAAAGGAAAATGGAATCAATAGGTGTCTTAAATCCTAATTCAAAGGAATTTCAACCTGGATTGTCAAAGCTAACACAACATGTCTCTGCCAAAGGACCATTACCACCTAATAACCCACTGTCACCAGATGTGCTCAAAAGGCAAACAGAGCTGTGGTGCAGGGATACCGCTAAGCATCAGTACAACCCTGCTGAGCTACCTTATGGAATATTAGCACCATTGGACAATCAGCAGCGGTTGACAACCATGCAACAACACGGACAGCAAAGGCCTTTGACAGACCATCCAGTCAATGGAACTCACTCCCCAGACCTACTGGCCATTATGCAAAGGCAAAATGACATCACTGCTACCCTGGTCCGACAACATCATACATCGTCTCTGCCGTCAAGAGAGATTCCTGTATTTGATGGGGACCCTCTCCAGTTCAGACCGTTCATTAAAGCCTTTGAACAAGGTGTGGAAAACAAAGCTGAAAGTGTAGACTGTCTTTATTATTTAGAGCAGTTTACCAGAGGACAGCCACAAGAGTTGGTGTGTAGCTGTCAACATATGGCGCCTGGACGTGGCTACATACACAGTGGCAAAGGGTCTTCTGCAGGAACACTTTGGCAAGCCATACAAAGTTGCAACAGCTTACATGAAGAAGGCTTTGACTTGGCAAGCAGTTAAGTCCGAGGATGTGAAAGCATTGCAAGCTTATTCCTTGTTTTTACGTGGCTGCTGCAATGTAATGGGAGAGCTTCAATACGTGCAGGAACTGGGCATGCCTGTAAACATGAGGATCATTATCTCAAAGCTACCATTTAAAATGCGAGAGCAATGGAGAACTATAGCTCATGACATCTTGGTAAGGACTCATGACAGAGCCCATATCAGTGACTTGGTTCTGTTTATTGAACGCTGTGTCAAAATTCTCTCTGAGCCTCTGTTTGGTGATATACAGGATTCACCTGCTGGACCCTCTGCACCAAGGCCTACATCAAGGTTTAAATTGCAGCCCAGGAGCCATGTAAAGGGTAACATTGTTGCTACTGCTGTGACTTCCAAGGACGTGTCTGAGGATGGAAAGAGGAAGCGAAGTGCCTGTGCTGCCATCGTCATCACCCCATGGAGGAGTGCAAGCAGTTTAAAGGAAAGAAGCATAAGGAGAAGATTTTTTTTTTTTAGGCAAAAGGGAGTTTGTTTTGCATGTCTACGTGTCGGTCACATGAGCAGGGACTGTGAGAGGCGCTTAGCATGTAAAATCCGTGGACAATCTCATCCTACTGTGCTACACATTAAAAGGTAACTGCCGCAAGAACAGCTACAAGCCTCACCTGGCCAGCAGCAGTCCTCGCTTCAAACATGTGGACATACAGGGGCTAGTAAGGACCAGTGTGTGTTATCCATCCTTCCTGTAAAGGTGAAGTCTGTGAAGGGAAGCCGCGTTATTACAACTTGTGCTTTTCTGGATCCTGGAAGTTCGGCCACATTCTGCTCTGAACATCTTATGCGGAAGCTGAACATCACAGGCAAAAGAACTAGCTTCCTGTTGCGGACAATGGGGCAAGAAAAGGTCATTTCAGGATGCTCCCTGTCAGGTCTAGAGGTGTCTGATCTGGACAGCAATAGCTTCTACAGTGGGGCAAAAAAAGTATTTAGTCAGCCACCAATTGTGCAAGTTCTCCCACTTAAAAAGATGATTGAGGCCTGTAATTTTCATCATAGGTATACCTCAACTATGAGAGACAGAATGGGGGGGGAAAAGAATCCAGGAAATCACATTGTAGGATTTTTAATGAATTAATTGGTAAATTCCTCGGTAAAATAAGTATTTAGTCACCTACAAACAAGTAAGATTTCTGGCTCTCACAGACCTGTAACAACTTCTTTAAGAGGCTCCTCTGTCCTCCACTCATTACCTGTATTAATGGCACCTGTTTAAACTCGTTATCAGTATAAAAGACACCTGTCCACAACCTCAAACAGTCACACTCCAAACTCCACTATGGCCAAGACCAAAGAGCTGTCAAAGGACACCAGAAACAAAATTGTAGACCTGCACCAGGCTGGGAAGACTGAATCTGCAATAGGTAAGCAGCTTGGTGTGAAGAAATCAACTCTGGGAGCAATTATTAGAAAATGGAAGACATACAAGACCACTGATAATCTCCCTCAATCTGGGGCTCCACGCAAGATCTCACCCCGTGGGGTCAAAGTGATCACAAGAACGGTGAGCAAAAATCCCAGAACCACACGGGGGGATCCTAGTGAATGATCTGCAGAGAGCTGGGACCAAAGTAACAAAGGCTACCATCAGTAACACACTACGCCGCCAGGGACTCAAATCCTGCAGTGCCAGATGTGTCCCCTTGCCTAAGCCAGTACATGTCCAGGCCCGTCTGAAGTTTGCTAGAGAGCATTTGGATGATCCAGAAGAGGATTGGGAGAATGTCATATGGTCAGATGAAACCAAAATAGAACTTTTTGGTAAAAACTCAACTTGTTGTGTTTGGAGGAGAAAGAATGCTGAGTTGCATCCAAAGAACACCATACCTACTGTGAAGCATGGGGGTGGAAACATCATGCTTTGGGGCTGTTTTTCTGCAAAGGGACCAGGACGACTGATCCGTGTAAAGGAAAGAATGAATGGGGCCATGTATCATGAGGTTTTGAGTGAAAACCTCCTTCCATCAGCAAGGGCATTGAAGATGAAACATGGCTGGGTCTTTCAGCATGACAATGATCCCAAACACACCACCCGGACAACGAAGGAGTGGCTTTGTAAGAAGCATTTCAAGGTCCTGGAGTGGCCTAGCCAGTCTCCAGATCTCAACCCCATAGAAAATCTTTGGAGGGAGTTGAAAGTCTGTGTTGTCCAGCGACAGCCCCAAAACATCACTGCTCTAGAGGAGATCTGCATGGAGGAATGGGCCAAAATACCAAAAACAGTGTGTGAAAACCTTGTGAAGACTTACAGAAAACGTTTGACCTCTGTCATTGCCAACAAAGGGTATAACAAAGTATTGAGATGAACTTTTGTTATTGACCAAATACTTATTTTCCAACATAATTTGCAAATAAATTCTTTAAAAATCAGACAATGTGATTTTCTGGATTTTTTTTTTCTCATTTTGTCTCTCATAGTTGAGGTATACCTATGATGAAAATTACAGGCCTCTCTCATCTTTTTAAGTGGGAGAACTTGCACAATTGGTGACTGACTAAATACTTTTTTGCCCCACTGTATGCCCTTCCTGAAGTATTTACACAGAAAGAAATGCCAGTCACCATGAGCAACATGATAACATCCGAGGATCTGGCTAGGTGGCCTTATCTGTCCAAGGTGCGCATCCCAAGTGTGAAGGCAAATGTTGACCTCTTAATAGGAACTAATGTGCCCAAGGTATTGGAACCCTGGGAGGTCATCAACAGCTGCCAGAATGGTCCATATGCCATTAGGACAGTGTTGGGATGGGTGGTCAATGGCCCACTGAGTGGAAACAGTGATGTACCATTATCCTCTGCCACAGTGAACTGCATCTCTCTGCAAAGGATAGAAGAAATGCTTGCCAATCAATACAATCATGACTTCAGGGAGAAGGCTGTAGAGGAAAGGGAAATGTCTCAGGATGACATCAGATTTATGGAGATCATGGAGCATTTAGCAGTGCTGCAGGATGGAAGGTACTGTTTAAAGTTACCCTTCAAGAAAAAGGATGTTTCTCTGCCCAGTAACTTTGCGGTGGTGAAGCCAATTCTTGAAATTAAGAAGAAGGTTCTTGAATAATGAAAGCTTGCACCAGGAGTATGCAGTGTATGTGAATGGCCTTATCGCTAACATTTATGCAGAGCCTGTGCCCCAGCAGAAGCTTCAAGGTGAGCCTGGTAGAGTGTGGTACATCCCCCACCATGCAGTTCACCACCCAAGGAAAGGAACCCTTTGGGTTGTGTTTGATTGCGAAGCCACATTTCAAGGAGCGTCCTTGAATAAGGAGCTGCTTCAGGGACCTAATCTTACCAGCTCACTGCTTGGAGTCCTGCTTCACTTCAGGGAGGAACCTGTGGCATTCATGGGTGACATACAGGCTATGTTCCACCAGGTGAAAGTTGCAGAAGAAGACAGTGATTTCCTCCGTTTTCTGTGGTGGCCAAATGGAGATGTCACTCAGGACTTGGTGGAGTTCAGAATGACCGTGCACTTGTTTGGTGCTGTTTCTTCTCCAAGTTGTGCAAGCTACGCGCTGAGGAAAAGCGCTGACGATCATCAGTCTGAGTTTGCTGCCTGTGTATGTCAAGCAGAATTTTTATGTGGATGATTTGTTGAAGAGCTCGGCCACTGAGGAGGAGGCTATCCAGATGATCCAAGACCTAACTGTACTGTGCCAAGAGGGAGGTTTTGTCTTGGAGAAGTGGATTAGCAACAGAGCGAAGGGCTAAGGATGTAAAGGATCTGGATCGAGATAAGCTGCCAGTAGAGAGAGCTCTGGGTCTACTATGGTGTGTGGAAACTGACTCCTTCAGATTCAAGATCGAGATGAAGCAACAGGCCCTTACCAGACGTGGTATGTTGTCAACCATTTGCTCAGTATATGATCCCCTGGGATTATTGGCACTAGTGACACTGTCTGCAAAAATGATGCAGCAGGAATTATGTAGAAGAGGTTGTGCATGGGATGATTCCTTGCCACCTGACATCTTAAGCCAGTGGAAAGCATGGTTGGAAGACTTGGACCAGCTTAATGTATTTGAAGTACCCAGATGCGTCAAGCCAGTGGACTTCGGTGTAGTTGCTCAGGCCCAATTACATCATTTTGCTGACGCTAGTGAAGTTGGATATGGAACTGTGACATACTTGAGGATGTTGAATCAGCAACATCACATCCAGGTCTCCTTTCTGCTCGGCAAGGCTAGAGTTACACCACTGAAGGCCGTAACTATTCCATGGCTTGAGTTGACAGCAACTGTCCTTGCTGTACAGGTGGACTCAATGCTAAAGGTGGAGCTGAACTTCAGGTTGGAAGATTCTGTCTTTTGGACAGACAGTACTTCAGTTTTAAAGTACATCAAGAATGAGGATAAACGATTCCACACATTCGTGGCTAATAGAATTTCAACCATCCGAGGGGCATCAGAACCCGGGCAATGGAGGCACGTTTGCTCCAAGGACAATCCTGCAGATGATGCATCAAGGGGATTGAAGGTTGCAGGCTTTTTACAGACCAGTAGGTGGTGGGAAGGTCCTACATTTCTTTGGAAGCAGGAGGAGGACTGGCCTAATACTACCCTGGATGCTTCCTTGAATCCCAATGATCAAGAGGTGAGAAGAGAGGTTGTTACCAATGCCATCAATGTGTGTGACTTAGTCAAGCCCACTGACCAGCTCATCAGGTACTTCTCTGACTGGAGAAAGCTCAAGAGGACAGACGCTTGGTTTCTCCATTTGAAGGCCGTGTTGTTGGAGAAGGCTCGTTGGAGAAAACGGCTAAAGGGGTATGTGGAAAGGTTCATTGTGACGCCAAGGAGTAAAACCCTGACTATAGACAATCTGTCAGAAGCAGAGGTGGCAGTGATTACCTATTGCCAGCAGCAGCAATTCAAAGAGGAGATTGCTGCATTGTCCTCTAAGAAGGCAGCAGTGAATTGCCGGAGTCCAATATATAAGCTGGACCCTGTCCTGGTTGATGGACTGTTGAGGGTTGGAGGCAGACTGAGTAGAGGAGCGATGTCTGAAGAGGCCAAACATCCCACGATCCTCTCCAAAGAGCAACACATCTCAACGCTCATCCTCAAATATGTTCATCAGAGTCTGGATTACCAAGGCGAATGCAGCAGTAAGGAAAATGATTGCTGGGTGCAACTTCTGTAGACGTTATAATGGATGTCTTCTGGAACAAAAGATGGCTGATCTTCCAGAGGTGAGAATTCAGCCAGATTTACCCCCATTTACCAACACGGGAGTGGACTATTTTGGTCCTGTGGAAGTGAGGAAAGGAAGAGGAACCTGCAAGCAGTATGGAGTCATATTTACCTGTTTAGCCAGTAGAGCTGTCCATCTTGAAATTGCAGCTTCTTTGGAGACGGATTCCTGTATTAATGCTCTGTGGCGCTTTATAGGCAGAAGAGGGCAAGTGACTCACCTGGTGTCTGACAATGGTACAAATTTTGTTGGGATGGACAGGGAACTGAAGGAAGCTCTTGCTGCATTGAACCATCAGCAGATTGGAGAAGCTCTCTCGCAAGTTGGAATTCGTTGGAGTTTTAACCCACTGACGGGTTCCCATCATGGTGGTGTGTGGGAGAGGATGAGCCGCATCATTAGAAGAGTCCTTAGTTCTGTCCTATGTCAGCAGATACTGGATGATGATGGCTTACATACAGTGTTTTGTGAAGCCGAAGCCATCTTGAATGATCAATCGCTTACCAAGCTTTCAGACGATCCAAGTGATTTGGAACCACTTACGCCTAACCATCTACTTTTGCGTAAAGGCAAGCCAGTTATGCCACCTGGAGTGTTCGAGCCTCATGATGTTTGTGAGAAGGAGGTGGAGACAAGTGCAATACCTCTCAGACTTGTTCTGGAAGAGATGAGTGCAAGAGTATCTGCCTTTGCTTCAAGAAAGGCAAAAATGGAATGAGAAGAAGAGGAGTTTGAAGGCTGGGGATATTGTCATCATGGATGCTTCGGCTCCTCATGGTTCTTGGCCACTCGCCAGAGTACTTGAGGTTTTTCCTGATAAGCAGGGCCTGGTATGTTCTGTGAGGTTACAGACAAAACCTAATGTCATTGAAAGACCTGTGACCAAACTTTGTTTAGTGTGTGGGGTATAACTGTGAATGTATTGTCTTGATTATTTTGCAACATTTTGGTTCCTTGTTTTCATTTGTTTGAATTGTTGTGTCTCTGGCCATCAACAATTGGGGGCCGGCGTGTAGGAGCCAAATGTTGCTGTGTGTTCATTGTTGTAATTTTTCTGTGGCACACTGGGTGGCGCATGTCCGCACTTGTTTCAGGTATATAGGTAGGAAACGTAATGTTGTTGGCAGGTGTTTGACCCAGAAGGGGCAAAGGGTTTTGACCGCTAATGCTCGCTACTGCGGACGCTTGCTATTGTTACTACTGTGGAACTGCTATGGACAATTTGTGCGTGATGGAATAAATGGACCACTTTTGTATTCAACATCAAGATTTGCCTACCTGCATTTGTTTACTACACAGTAAGTCAAGTGAGCGTAACATTGTTAACATCTAACGCGTCGGCCAGGCCATACCCAAGGTCAGGCACCTCCGTAGTTCAGTATTAGACCGAACTCCTTTAATAGACACTACTTCGGGAAAACAATGAGAAAGGAGGACTTGGACAAAATTAATTCCAGTATAGTGAGGATATTCCTACTGGGTTACGAGTCAGACCCTGGTCACAGAAATATATCGAAGTTATATAAAGGGCTACAAGAGTTAAAGGGGGACGATACGGCATATATAAAGGAGAGGAATATTACAATGCAGTTAGAGGTGTGGGGGGGAAAAACTTAATTTACAATGATGGAAGAGTACATTAGCTCTGTCTCGGAGAGAATTTGGGTGGAAGGTTTTTTCGAGTCCCAGCACAAAGGAATTTCCTAGGGAGCAGTATATCATGTTGGAGGCCCCGTGGCGAGCGTAAAGCAGCACATTTCCATGTGTTTTGGGAAATTAAAATGGCCATGGAGGAAGTTTTGAAAACAGCGATTCTGTTAGGGTTTGAAACTGTGTTTAGGTTTCAGACAGGATGCTGTGAAGGGTTTTGAAAATATATGCCCAAAATTTTACTATTAGCGAGTAAGAAAGCAATCACGAGGAAATGGTTGGCGGTTGATTCTCCTACAGTAGAGGACTGGGTCAAGGTGCTTCAGGATATTTGAATAACGAAGAAGCTAACTTTCATTCTTAGGCTTGAACAAGACAAGTCTGAAAGATCCTGGAAAACTTGGACAAATTATTTAACAACCTTTAGACGTGATATTGAGTAACTGGACACAGTGGTTCCCCCCATGTTTGGCTCCACTCCACTGGTTCTGTTTGTTTTTATTCCCCGCCCAAACAAAGGTTAGCGAGGGATATAGAAATGGGTTCCATCTGTCTGGTCACGTTTTCGTTTTTGGGCCATATCTTTAAAACTACTGAAGATATCATCAAGAAACTTTGAATACATATGAAGCAACATGTGAACTGGTGCCTTTTACTATTTTGCTTTTTTTTCATCCATCCATCCATCTTCTACCGCTTATCCGGATCCGGGTTGCGGGGGTAGCAGCCTAAGCAGAGCAGCCCAGACTTCCCTCTCCCTGGCTATCTCCACCAGCTCTTCTGGGGGAATACCAAGGCGTTCCCAGGCCAGCCAAGAGATGTAATCTCTCCAGCATGTCCTGGGTCTGCCCTGGGGTCTCCTCCCAGTGGGGCATGCCCAGAAAACCTCCCTTGGGAGGCGTCCAGGGGGCATCCTAACAAGGTGCCCAAACCACCTCACCTGACTCCTTTCGATGTGGAGGAGCAGCGGTTCTACTCCGAGTCTCTCCCGAATGACCCGAGCTTCTCACCTTGTCTCTAAGGGAGAGCCCAGCCACCCTGCAGAGAAAACTCATTTCTACCGCTTGTATCCGCGATCTCATTCTTTTGGTCACTACCCACAGCTTGTGACCATAGGTGAAAGTGGGAAGTAGATGGACCAGTAAATTGAGAGCTTTGCCTTTTGGCTCAGCTCTCTCTTTACCACAACAGACCGGTTTAGCGTCCGCATCACTGCTGACGCTGCCCTGATCCTTCTGTCCAACTCCCGGTCCCCCCTACCCTCACTCATGAATAAAACCCCGAGATACTTAAACTCCTCCACTTTAGGTAGCAACTCCCCCCTGACCTGGAGTAGGCACTCCACCTGTTTCCAGCTGAACGCCATGGCCACGGACTTGGAGGTGCTGATCCTCATCCCAGCTGCTTTGCACTCGGCTGCAAACCATCCCAGCGCATGCTGTAAGTCACAGATTGATGAAGCCAACAGGACGACATCATCCACAAAAAGCAGAGACGTGATCATGATGCCACCAAACCGGACACCCTCCGCCCCTTGGCTGTGCCTAGAAATTCTGTCCATAAAAGTTATGAACAGAACCGGTGACAAAGGACAGCCCTGGTGGGGTCAAGTCAAGTTTATTTGTACAGTGCTTTTAACAATAAACATTGTCGCAAAGCAGCTTTACAGAATTTGAACGACTTAAAACATGAGCTAATTTTATCCCTAATCTATCCCCAATGAGCAAGCCTGTGGCGACGGTGGCAAGGAGAAACTCCCTCAGACGACATGAGGAAGAAACCTCGAGAGGAACCAGACTCAAAAGGGAACCCATCCTCATTTGGGCAACAACAGACAGCATGACTATAACATTAACAATTTTAACATGAAGACAGTTTCGTTGATGTTATAACTCTTCATTGATGGAAACTTGAGTGCAAAACTGTTCATGATAACTGCAGTCCTAAAGTTAGCAAGTCAACTGTAGTCCTCAGCCATAAAAGCATTACTGTAAGAGTCCAGAGCATCCTCCAGGTATAACCCTCAACTGTCCTCATGGGGCCGTCCTTCACAGGAGCGATGTCCAACATGCACCGGGAATGAGTCTGACTTACTGCCGGCAATATGAACCACACTCCTGCTCCAGTCATACAGGGACCGAATGGCCTGGAATAGTGGGCCCTGAACCCCATACTCCCGAAGCACCCCCCCACAGGGCACCACGAGGGACATGGTCGTAAGCCTTCTCCAGGTCCACAAAACACATGTAGACCAATTGGGCAAACTCTCATGCACCCTCCAATACCCTTGCAAGGATAAAGAGCTGGTCCAGTGTTCCACGACCAGAACGAAAACCGCATTGTTCCTCCTGAATCCGAGGAGGATTCAGCTTTTTTTTTTTTTTTTTTTTTAAGTATTTTTCAAAATTTTACATAAATAGATTTTGACTTAGTTTCTAAGAGCGATGTTGGTTTCCGGAGCATATATCCAAAACTATTCATGATATGGATTTGAAACTTGGTATACACGTTAACAAGGTACTGTAGATGTGCCTTTTCATACTAAGAAATTTGAGAAATTTAAATTTTTAGCTCACCTGGACCAAAGGGTTTATGCCATGGGCTGCTGAGGTCAGTGTAAAGAGGTCTGGTTGGTTTCCTGCAGCAGAACTTGAAAAATGTGACAAATAATATCTTGAAACTTGGTATATACTGTAGGGTGGAGGATAGAGATGATTCTATCTTGTTGTTGTTTTTAGGACTATTCTTAGTCTGAGGTATACAAGTAAACAGCTGCTATTATTATTATTATTATTATTATTATTATTATTAAAGTCCTCACCAAGTTTATCAGAGAAGCTTAGTATGCTGAGGACATCGCAATATTCAGTGACACACCAGAGGGTCTGCAGTCGCTTTTGACGTCCTACAATGATGTAGCAAAGAGGAATGGGCCTGTTCATCAATACTGCTAAAACAGAGACCATGTGTATTGGAAACACTGCTGAGTTCTTCATAGACAGTATCAAGTTAGCCAATGTCACTCGCTTCAAGTACTTCGGCAGCTATGCCACCAGTGACTGCTCTATGGAGGTGGAACTCACATCCCGTATTCAATCAACATCTTGTGCATTTGACCGCTTGAGGAATAGAGTGTTTGACTCGCATAATCTCACAGTTTTGACCAAAATCATCGTGTACAACCAATGCTTAATGTTTCTTCTGATGTATGGTAATGAAATGTGGACTTTATATCAGCATGAAGTTAGGCAGTGCCGTACAATACAACAGCGCCATCCACGTCTCATCCTGAACATCAAATGGGATCATTTCATCAGCAATGAAGATGTAGAACTAAGGCTACATCCACACGACAACGGCAACGAGATTTTTTTTTTAGCGGGTAAAAAAAATATCGCGTCCACATGGGCAACGGATCAGTAAAATATCAGGTACATATGGCAATGCAACGCTTGCTGAAAACGATGCAATATACATGCCACACCTCTACGTGCGCTGTAAGACGGTCCCATCGGAGACACCAGAACAATAGAAGAAGTAGGACGCATGCGCATAAACCCCTTCTTCTATCCGGCGTGATGACTTGTTCTAGTCATGTGGTTGTGACATCATCGTAAACAAATCCATTCTACTCATCCAGACGACTTCGCAATGGCGCCGTTGCCAGATTTTTCCACTCTGGAAACCGTTCTCAAAAAATATCGTTTTGGGGCACCCAAAACGCCAGTGCCGTGTGGACGCCAGGCCGAAACGATAAAAAATTTTATCGGATTCACCTGAATCCATTGCCGTGTGGACAGGGCCTAAAGCTGGTGAGAAATTGTCTCCGCTGGCTAGGGCACGTCTGTCCTATGGAGGCAAGGCAAGTTTATTTATATAGCATATTT